>NC_133120.1:75008364-75308364 GCF_033568475.1 Henckelia pumila | reverse complement strand
AGCGAGAGAGAGAGAGAGAGAGAGAGAGAGAGAGAGAGAGAGAGAGAGAGAGAGAGAGAGAGAGAGAGAGAGAGAGAGAGAGAGAGAGAGAGAGAGAGAGAGAGAGAGAGAGAGAGAGAGAGAGAGAGCATACCAATCATTATTGTTTTGCTATTTCCACCGAGAGAATCCTGCAAAGCACGATAACATAAGCATGTTGATGGAAATAAAATAACGGGGAACTGATACACATACAATAAAATATAAAATAAATATCAGAAGATCAACTTTCAGTAGCATTGATGGAAAAATTGGAATCAGATTGACATAAGAATATCACACTACTCCATATAGATTTAAAAGGTGGAGATTTTCAAGTCGATTTATCATTTATATCATTAGTTCTGCTTCAATTCCATTTGACTTATTTTTACTACTATTACATTTTATGTGAGAACCTTCTACGTTTTTTGCTTCTCCACATCATTCGGGTATGTGTCCCTAATTAGAGCAACAGCTTAGTATCCTCAATGTTTTGTTCAATCAAGATAATAGAGTTAAAGTAGCCCTGAAATCTAACCACATAAATGTAAATATGTGTTTTCATCATTGCTCAAAGTAGTTAGATTAATGATTTAGCTAAAGTTGATAATTGTTTCCTAGACGATGATAAATGTACATCACAACATTTCACATTCTAAGTCAAGGACTATAGCATGACCGCAACATATTTTGTGTGACTATAAAATACTGTGCAAGTATCTTTTGTCATCATAATTAGGAAAACAACCAGAAATAGCTCGAATACATCCTTACCTGTAATATGCGAGTTAACTTGCTATCACGGTAAGGTATGTGACATCCTTCTTTTCTTTTCTTGTCATCACCTAAAGCACTGATGACATTGCCTAGAGACAACAACCCCTTGTTGATGTGAATTCCTAATCAGAGACAAACGTAACATATAAATTCCAAAATTAACAGATTAAGAAAAAGTTTTAGATAAAAAATTTCCTTATCTGAACAAGATTAAAGTCGAGTGGTGAACCATACAAAACAAATATGAAAGGAATAATCTTATGCAATAAAAGCCCTTCTTTTTGGGAAACCATCAACTTAACACACTGAAATGCAGAAATCTTGACCCCCACGTCATTTATCAAGGAAAAAAATACAACAATAAGTATGATACAAAAAAATTAAGAGAAATAAATAATCACACAAAATCGAAAAACCTCAATATGGTAGCACTACCTTCTCGCAATCGTGTACCATCTGCACCTGTCCTCTTTGCACGCTCGGAGCCCGCAAGGTCTACCAAATGAAGTTTGGCAATCAAAATATCATCACCAACATCATCTCCACTTGAAGATCGAGCTATTTTTTTTTGTTCCATGGATATTGTGAAAATTGCATGTGATCGACTAGCAAAAAGTAGGTATATGAGAAGGATTTTATATAAATCGTTATGTAAGTTCAAACAGCAAAACTTTAACACTGCAAATGCCATCAATTTTACAGGTTGATTTCAAGCACTTCATTTTCCTTCAAACTTTCTAAAAATTGAGAAAAGTGTACATGTGTGGCATGGTGACAGAACAATTTGTATTCTTAACAAGAATGTTTAAAAGAAAGACTACCTTGATTGACTGTTCATGTTTGTGCTCCCAGTGGCACGGCATAATGAACCCTGCAACAAGTATGAAGCCATCTCTTCCTTTGTCCTCACCTCTGCCTCTGTAACCCCAGCCAGTGTGATCCCTCCACTCACAGTTTCTCTAATTTGAATGGGGACTCTTACTGGACCCGCAGTCTTTGCCATGGATGGTGCCTCAACTTTAGAAAAAACCGGAGTTGGATCAAGTAAGTCAAATACTTCTTCCTTAAAAATCTGCAAGATTAAACTCAATAGAATTACCAACTCCATAAGTAAAACACATTCTTAATGAAACACTAAATTTATAATCTTCTACCTCGATGAAAGATACTCTAACCAGAAACTCGGTAAACTCATTCATGCTCTCCATCTTTGAAAAAATTGTATCCATCACATTAGGAATGACACCACCTTGGTGTCCTTCACCATTATAATTTGTGCCCATTGTGTAGGTCTTCCCTGACCCAGTCTAGCAACATAGAATAGAAGATAACATTCGTACGAAATTTATTGTTTTCCCATGAATATTGCAAATAACTCTATAGAAACTATAAGGCACCGTTTGGTTTGAGTGATAGAATAAGTAATACATAGATACGTAATATAATGTAAATTAAAAATAAATAAGAAAAAATAGTTAATACATTATTTGATTTGATGAATAGATTGTAATTTATTTGATTTAATTAATGTAAAATTAATAATTAATAAATTGATAAATAATATGACGAGAATAACGCAAAATTAAATGGGATAAGTTATACATAGATTAATAATATGTCCAACCAAACAATGCCTAAATTAATCCATCCAACCAAACAATGCCTAAGTGTAAACACCGTACCTGACCATATGCAAGTACAGTGCCATTGTAGCCACTAAACAGGGCATCGACCAGTGGCGCTACACAGTCATCATATATGGAAGAAGATGGACTTCCCTTGCTACCAAATACATGATCAAATGTGAAAGCATGCGACCCAATCTGCACCTGTTTTCACATAAAATTGAGCAGAAAAATCAGTCAAATCTCTGTAAATACCGTTTCTAGTTATTTCCATGTGTAGATCAGTATACTATCTTATCCATTAACAGCCTAGTCAACCACTTTAATACCTGCTTCTGGGCAGGGTAGACAGTGATGCAGTCTGTGCATCCCACGAGTAGCTCCGGAGTAACTAGCGGCCGGATATTCACAGCAACCCTCACACTCTGCGATGCATCACCGTTCTCCATCGCAATTACTTACCCAGAAGCCTGAAACCCGAACCTCTGTCTCTGCACAACAAAATGTAGTACCGTGACCCGAACTGGAAAAAGATCGCAAAACCCTGAAATTAAATGTAACAACAGATCCCCTGCACCAACGGAAGTAGATGGAAACAACACGTCATTGTCACGGCTGAAAATTACAAAGAAAATATCCGAAATTTGGGAGTTTCCTGGTGAAAATTACCGCGGGGGAGAGAGAATGGGCGGCGGAGAGGCGGAGATTGGATGGATTTGAAATCGAATGGGGGGAGAGAAGTACAGTGAAGGGAAAATGAAAAGAAGTCGAAACGGTTTGAATTTGAGGAAATGCCGCCGGTCAGGTCCGAAATTCAAATAGATGCCTTTTTCATGTATTATATTATTATTTAATATTAATATATTAATATATATACACAATATAATCTATTCTATCTATACTATTTTATACATGATGACACCAACTTTTGTTTCCGGTTTTACCCTCTCATCTCATTTTTATCCACTATCCCACTAAACCTCCCACTCAATCTAACCACAAAAAAATTACATATAAAAATAACTTTTATTTTACACACGCATAAATGTGTGCTTTTTTTACTAGTATATATAAAAGATGTGATAGAATAAATATTTTATTTTATAAAAGAAAAAACAATGAAACATCACTTATTCGAAAATTAGAAATTAGAAATAAATGCTCGAAAAATTAGAAATAATACATAAACCAAGACGAAAATAAAAGCAAGTAAATTTAATCAATAACTAGCAACCGATGTACACGCTATACATAAATAATTTAGAGGGTGTTTGGGAGAGCTTTTAAGCTCTTAAAAATAACTTTTAAGTTGTTTTAGAGCTTAAAAGCTCTCCGTATCTGTTTGGTAATTTTTTTTAGAAACAGCTTATAAGCTGTCAAAATAAGCTGTTTGACAGCTTATAAAATCTTTTTAAAAAAGTAAGGGGGATGTACTTTTTTCAAAAAGATCTTATTTTAACATTCTATCTCTCTAAAATATACTTAAATATTTTAAAAAATCTTCATCATATTCTCCCCCCATTAAATATTAAATATTATTTTTTTAAAAAAATTCCAAATCACATAATTTTTTCTAAAATAAAATATTATAACAATTTTATTTTTTAATATATGTTTATTCTAAAACTATTTTCATATATGTATAACTCGAAACATTATTTTCATGTAATTATACCCTTTTTGATAATTTCGACGATAAAAAGATCTTATAATACCAAACACATCAACATATTTAAGTTATTTAAAATAAGTTTATCCAAACACTTTAACAGCTTATTTTTAAAATAAGTTCTAACAGCTTATAAGCTCGTAAAACAGTTTTTAAGCTCTAGGAGCTTATAAGCTCTTTTTAATAAGTTTAGTCAAACACCCTCTTAATGTCTAATTAAATTAAAATTATAATAAATATGAAATTTTAATATAATATTTTGCAAAATACAATGAAATTGATTGGAATGAATACTTAATTTTAGAAAGACATAAATAGTGGGTAATGAAATTGATTGGAATGAATCCTTAATTTTAGCAAGATATAAATAATGGGTAATGAGGTGGTTTTTGATAGTAGAGTGAGAAATGTAACTACATTTTTACCATTTTACTCAATACTCTATATGAAGTATAATGCATGCTTGGAGGTTAAATTTGTAAATTTATGTTGGTGTGATCAAACACACCAAAAGTAGTTTTTAAATGGGTCTCAACTTTTATATAATAGTATAGAATAGTATAGATATTTTGAATTTTAGATTTCAAAAAACTAATATTTTGAATATTTGTGTTTTGTATTTTTTACATTTAAGATAAGAATATTGACAAGTTTAATTACAAATTTTAAGGTGTTAGGCTATCCACAATGGGCAGGTAAACCCATGCGAGGAAGTGAGCTTCTTTGCCCATTTCAATGCGAGAATATTGCACGATGAATGATCATCGGACCTCGTGCATGATCCTTGTGTAATGTTGCAGGCGGGCAAAGCACGGATTCCTTTCGCATGGTGAAGCCCGTCGGCCACTTTTATTTTTTTAAATTTTAAATTTATTTTATTTTTTAAAAAGGTTATTGCATTCAACGACCAGACTAATCTGTCCGTTTTAAATTAGTAAAAATCATTTTAAAAAATTTAAAATAAAATTAAAAAATTAATGATAATATATTTTTTTAAAAAAATATGAATGAGATAATTTGGCATAGGGATGTAAACGAGCCGAGCCGAGCTTTTGAATGTTTAAGCTCGGTTCATTTATAAACGAGCCGAGCCCGAGCTTATTTAACGAATATATTCATGGCTCACGAGCTTATTCGAGTTTTTATCGAGCCTAAACGAATTTAATATATTTAAACTATAAATTTAAATATTCATTAAATTAATTAAAAACTAAATTATATATTTGAAAAAAATATAATAATATTATTAAAATTTTTAATTTTATTTTAATAAATTAATTTTTATAAAATTTTCAATATTTTTCATAAGTAAAGTGTAAATTTAAAAATTAAATATCAATACTATTATTTTTTCATCTAAGAGATGATTTACGAGCTTGTAACGAGCCTGTTAACGAGAATGTTCACGAGCTAACGAGTCGAATATTGTAAAGCTCGAGCTTGGTTCGTTTGTCTTAACGAGCCTCATTAAACGAGCTCGAACGAGCTTTTAACGAGCCGAGACCCGAACAGTTCGCGAACCGTTTGTCTCATTTACATCCCTAATTGGCAGTTGTAGATCAATGGCCAAAACCATCTCATCCTTAAAAAAATAAAAAAAACATCATAAAAACCACTAACGGCTAGTAACGCCTATATTCTCGATATTTTATAAATACTCCTCATTATACCTTCGAAAATTCACAATTTCTTCTTATTTAATTCTATAGAAAATAATACTTCTTCATCTTTAATTTCATTCAATCCAAATCCGAAAATGAATTCATGGAACAATGATTATCTCAGTTATCCTTCACCAAACTTTTCTCAAATCAATTCTCAATGGATTTGTCTTTCTCAATCTCATTACACCGACGAGTAAATATTGAGCCACGTGTTATCAAACTCAATTCTTCAAAATCCAAATGAAGTTGTTGGGTTGTGAAACAGAAACAATCTTGATTTTGATGATAACAAACTTGTTATTGTGTTTCTAACATATTTACTTAATTGTGAAATTGTTAAATTCAAGATGAAAGCCAAAACTGAAATTTAGCTAAATTGATTTTCTGTCGAGCTCTAGTATTTTGAAGATATCTCATAGCTCAGTGATGAAAATGATTAATCATCAATACGAATGTATAGAAAACTCAATTTGAAACATAACTTATTTCGTGTCAGTTGAGCAAAAACGGATGTTATCTAGATCAAACTGACATCTCAAGATCAAATGGAATCTGAGCAATCGAGCAAGAATAAAGAAGCAGTTGGCGTCAAGCAGTTATGTATTTTGGCCATGTCTTGCAGCTCGATTATCCAAATGTAAGCCCCGCATTGAACCCGACCCGACGGGGTGGATTTAGATCCGGCCAAGTGGGTCCACATGCGGGTTCGGGGCGGGTATCGGGTTTGGCCTAACCCGCCCCGAACCCGCCCCGCCAAAAATATATATATTAAATATACTTTAATATAAATATAAAATATACATGTATATATATTAATAATATATAATTGTATTATTTATATTATCTAATCAATATTTTATCCCTAATTTGAGTTTATAATATTTTTGGATTTAAATAATTTAAATATATTATGATACTTTTAATATGAAAATATATTATTATGATTTTTTTCTTTTGTTATTAATTATTAATTAAATAAAAAATAATATATTTTAACTTGTAGAAAAATTTTTTTGTCCTAAATATTATTAATATAAATTAAAAAAATAAATTTAATGATGATTTGTTAATTTTTTAATTTATTTAATTTTTTATTTAATAAAAATTAAATTATATTTAATTTGGCGGGTCCAACGGATCTAACCCAAATTGGACCCACCGGGTCCACGGGGCGGGGCGGGGCGGCGGGTTGCAGGGTGGGTCTCGGGTTTGCCCAAACCCGATCGAACCCGCCCCGTTGTCATCCCTATCCAAATGGAACGATTCAGCATGCGTTGGAAAGCTAAGACAATGATATACAAATCATATTCACATGTAGAAGTCTGAATCAGAGCATAAGAAGCTATTTGTGAGACCTCGATTCTAATCATCTAATCTCGGGATAAACAATTATTAAGCAAACAAGAACAAAGATTAAAAGCAAAGGATTTTTTTATTATTTTTATGAATAGTGCTCCGCTCGATCGGTAAGATCTTACCGATCGAGCAGACAAGTTTTCAAAAAAATAGAAACTTGGCTAAAACTCACTCGCTCGATCGTTAACATCTTACCGATCGATCGGTGACAGTTCTGAACTAAAAATACAGCAGAAAACTTGTCCAAACTCAATCCAAATCATGCATACACCAATACATAATTCATCCAAACATCATACATAGATCCAAACAAGATAGTTCTAAAGTTATCGTCCATTCCAAACTATTAGAACATGCTTTCAATCTAAGTTTATAATCCAAAATACAAATCGAGTTCGAATTACAATTCGACTTCTAAAACACCAAGGCCTCACTCTATCAACTCGACCACCTAGCCATGCGATCTCTGACTCGGTCTTGCCCCACCTGTTGCCAAGCACACATACAAAGACAAGACAACAACCGAATAATCCGGTGAGAATACAATTCTCAGTAAAAGAGACTAGCATGCAATATCAGATAAGCATCTCAAAATGAAATATATCAACTTCCAGATATTCAATATCAATCATGCAATTCCAAGAGAAATCAAAATGAAATGCATGTCTTTAAAACTCTGGGATTATCAAGTCCGGATAATCAAGAAATTGCTGCTTTTGCTTTTTGGGATCCCGAGGATGAGATCACGTAAACAACTCATCGACTCTCCCGATCGAGGTGGTGCTACGTATCTCCATCCTCTAGACTTTGGTGCGACTATAAGGAGTATGCTAGCACTAGGCAAACCTCTACGCCTAGGCCACTCGCTTAAAAGTCCCCAAAACGTCTAACATCAAAGGGTCGTCCTACCTGCTAAAATCAAGAATTCTTGGCTCAAGATTAATGAATGCAAAACATAACTCATTCAATGAATTCAAGTAAATCAATTAACATGCAAGTATGTGATTTATTCGGAACACTCGAATCAAGTCGGATTCGAGTTACTCGTTCCATTCCAATCTAAGTTGTCTTATACCTCTTTCAAACGTCGATGCTCCAACCTGGAAATAACAACAATACTCATTCAAGATTCAATCAAACTTCCTAGTCGATAATAAGAAAGTCGATACTATACCGGCTACAATCTTCAAAGCGATTCAACTCCTGAAATCTCACAACTCAACGGCCTTCGAACGAATCTGTATGGAGGCAAGAGAAGATCAACAATGACGATCAAACTCAATAGCCAAATATCATCAATTCAAAACGGTTCAAAATCTCAATTTCAAACCGGCGGCATAACGACTATATTCTAATAAACCAGAAATGCAGACAGCATAATATCAATCCGATAAACTCAAATCAACCAATCTTCAACCAAAACAATCCAATTCCAACAAATCATAATAACTCAACTTTCGAAAATCCCTTCAAAATTCATAACAAATCCGAATGACGCTCTATTTCAAAACCGACAGAGAATAAACGATCAGAACTCTGCCAAGAACAACATACTAGCAACTCAGTCGATTCTAACGACATCCAAAAATAGAAGTCTAGCTTATAGAAGAAAAACTTACTATAGAACGAAGCTCTCGCAGTCGTGATCGTTAATCTGCCTTCAGAAATAAATTCTAACGGACGGATCGAGCTCGGACTGAAATCCAAAAGCTTGAAGTCACGTTTGGGGAGTCTTCAATGGAGGGAGAGGCGTTGGAGGTGATGAATAAAGGATAAAATCAAGTCAAACATGCTTAAATATCTAACAAAGTCCAAAATTGCGTTTTAGTCCCTAAAAAATCCAAAATTTGCAAAAAGGACCCTGATCAAAATCAAGTCGGCTCTTGAACTCTGGAATCTCCGATTATCTCAAATAAAGTCAATTAAGATAAATTTGGGGCGTTACACTATTAAATTGCATTGAAGTTTCTGGTTCAGAACTGAAATTCTGCAGAGCAGAATTTCTGGCATAGTCTAGTATTTCGATCATATATCTCTCATATGAACTCGAAATGGAGAGAATCTTGATTCCTTGGAAAGTAAGAGAAAGGGCTACAATTTTCATGTCCATCGCTTTGCCCAAAATTCAACCGATCATGCCAAGACCAGTCTGCTACGAAACTGAGTTTGCTCAACTGCTACAGTCTTTCAGTTGAGCTCCAAGTTCATTGAGCTTCAATAGTACAGAAATCTTCAACGGCTCTATTTCTGTGTCTAATGGATATATCATTTTTGGAGCCTATAAATACAACATCTTGAAGATCAAATACAAACTTTTGAAGGAGATTCAAAGTATGAACAACCTACTTGAAGAAATTAGCTAGAATGAGAGTAAAGCCCAAGGTGTGAAGATCAGACAAGTAGAAAGATGAGTGTTCACTGGTAACTTCTTCACACCAAACTAAGTTTATAGAACACTCTTCCTTTTTCAAAATCTTTGTATATCAGTTGAAGAGAGCTCACTCACACACATACGAGAGATGTACTTTGAAAGAATAGTTGAGTGAGAGTCTTAACATAAAGACGTTAAAGATTGTGTTTGTAGTCTTGGCATAAAAGACATTAAACATTATGCGGATTGTGAGTTTGCGGCCTACAATCAAGTGGCTAAGAGTTCTAAGATAGGCAGTGGGTAGGTCCTAGTCTTGGAGTGGGTTTGTACAAATAAGTTGCATAAATCAAAGTCTTATAGTGACATCTTTCCGAGAAGAAAGAAGGGGTGACGTTGGAGATTGAGCTCCGAACATCCATAAACAAATTCGTGTCTATTTATTTATCGTATTTAATTTACTTTTGCTACTGTTTTAAATATTGTTGAAGCATTTTATGTGTTCTTCATAAACCAAAATATTGCATTCAAAGTGTTTGATCAAATGCTTCAACCAAACTGTTTTGAGTATTTCAACTTGCATATTTTTCAAATGATTTACAAAATGTTTAATCAATTTCTACGAATGATTATTTTGAGTGTCTCCCGCTTTGTTTGAAAACCAAACTTGATTTAATTCATAGATACTCAATATTTCAAGAATCGAGCTATTGTAGCTCAAAATATTACAGTATCGTCACCGCAGTAGAGTTTAACCACCAATTTCGGGATGGATTGGTGTGGTTCCTCTACACCTAGGACACCAGAATATCGAACCATGAATGAAGAAATGCATGAGAGAAAAGCCTATTGGCTAGTGATTGTTTTTCAACTTATGTATTTTTCCTCCAAACCGATCCTATCAAAAGTCCCTCCTACTTTTGAAACCACGTCTTCAAAAAAAAAAAAGGGAAGAAATTTGTTGCTGCCAGTGGGGGTGACTTTGTCACTAGGATACATTGGTTGAAAGACGAAGATAAATATCTTGAAAAGGTATGGTGCACCGCTTAACCAATCCGACGCCTGGAAATGACCAAAGCAACGCTGGTTTTGGGGATTAGTTGAAAAAAAAATATAACCATGAGTTACCAATGGGATCGAAAGTTCGTTCAAGGGACGACATGCGCCAACATTTCAAGGATCTTTCAAAAAAGTTTTCGCCTTCCAAAACAATATGAGTCAACTAGAAGCCCTCAACCAAAGTGGATCGTCCGAGATGAATGTATTCTTAAAATTTCATCCCAATATTTTATTCTACTTGAAATTAAAACATTTCCTAAATACATTTTTTTTAGTATGCTCAAGCTCAAACAATGTTTGAGAAATACTTTTGAATCGCATGGTTTGACGATAAAACTTGGTTAGTCCTTAAGGATCAACCAAAGTGGAAGATATGGTTATTCGAAAAATTCGAAGGCAATGTGGCAAATACGATCAAAAAGCTGAAGAATATTGATGGCGAATAATCTCTATCTCCTTTATCCACTCCCACTAATACGCCTACCACCAATGAAAGAAATGGCGTGCAAAAAGTGGTCAAAACCATTAGACTAATGGGAGAAAGACCTTCAAAGCGAGCATGAAAGGGTCTGGCTAAAAGAATTCACCTACGACGGATTTGTATGCCAAAGTGCGTGATGATCAGACAAAAATTTTATGAAACTGAGGATACAAAGATTGATATAGGAAGAGAGCATTATACAAAATTGAGGAACAAATGGAAAAAAGTACGAAATAGAGATAAGAAAACATTAAATGAAGGAGAGGAAAGAGGCAATGGAAAAATGGAACTGGAGAGGGAGCAAGAAAATTGAATCACGGAGAAAGATATTAACGATCCAAACATGAATGATGTGAAACGTGAGTATTTTACGAATATGAAACAAGCGATTCTTCGTACGAGATTTGGACATTAATTTTTTTAGTTGTAGGAAATTTTCTTTTATTTGAAAATTTTAATTTCTTAATTTAGTGTATTTCTTGATTTTTTGTAATATTTAAATTTTGATTATGTGTATTTTAATTTATTTTAATTATGAAAATTCAATTTGTGTTTAAACAAAAAATTATATTTAATGAAAAAAATTAATATTTCAACATCATCTCACTCTCGCAGAACCATGAAATGAAGTTGTCTGCAATGAAGCTTCCAACTTCATCACACCAAGATTCTCACACCATTAAATATGCCCTTAAGAACGACTTGATTTAATAATTAATACAATTAAATTCAAAAACGAAAAAAACAATAAATAAATTAGAGGGTGTCATTGTTCGATAGTATAAAACTGGAATATGGAGTGAATTTATCTTTGACAGCTTTAGTTTTTTTAATATTGCAACTGCACAATTTTGATCTAGATTACAAATATATAATGTATTTACATACATTACTTGACGGGACTTGAGCATGAACTCAAGACTTTCTTATCTCATCGGCAACGATACCGGTAGACTGTATCACTTTTATTAATAGATAGGGTTTGTAGATACAATGTGAATCAACTAAGAAGAAAAATCTTCGTTCACCCCCACAAAAGGTTTAGGAGATGAAAAAAATTGAGGTAGAGAGTGAGCCACGTTATTTATTGCGCGTCTGACATGCTGTAAACTGATAATAGATGTCCCCACGAGTAAATCTTTGACTTCCTATGGACACGAATACAGATGGCAACGGGGCGGGTTCGGGGCGGGTTTGGCCTAACCCGAGACCCATCCCGCCAAGAAAAACCCGGACCAGGACCCGACCCGCTTCAAATCCGGGTCGGACCCGTGAACCCGCTTTATATTTAATTAAACACTTTAATATATTATTTATAAATATACATGTATATTATATGAAATATATATATACATAATATATTTTGTGTGTGTATATAAACCATTTATATTTAATAATATATCATATATGTACGTTTAAAAAAAAATCATATATGTGCATATATATTATTTAAATATACAATATGAATATATATATATATATATATATATATAGTTTTGATCAAATGAGCAACTACGTGAGCAACAACTGACGTGACAATCACTCATTAGATGTACAAGGTGTCAGTGACAATCACTCATTGGATGTACAAGATGTCACGTCAACTGTTGCTCACGTAGTTATCCATGGTGGTTGCTCATGTGATCAAAACTCTATATATATATATATATATATTTATTGTGCACGTATTAATATATAATATGTACAGTATATATATAGCATATATTTATATATCATATATATACAGTATGCATATATGTATATAATATATATAGTATACATATATGTATATAATATATTATATATATATGCGGGGCGGGTCCACCCAAACCCGAGACCTGACTCGGACCCGTTATAGGACCCGTTGACTCAAACCCGCCCCGCCCCGAAACCCGTTTGACCGGGTTTGAACCCGCCCCGAACGGGGCTGGTTTGACACGGGGTCGGGTTTTAACCCGGCCCATTGCCATCCCTACACACGAACCGATGTTTACAAGGTCACCAGATGGATGGATTCATGACTGCTTGACGTCCATCTATGAATCAGAAAATACAAAGACATTACGGAATCATCTCTCTCGTATCAGGCACACTCCTACGTATAACGCCAGAAGTTTTGTATGCACTGTTGGGAAATCATCGACCGATCCTCCGCCGACTCGTTTGGGTTTCACCTGCAAAAATACAAAACAAAACAGGAAAACCAACAAGACAGTAAAACGTGAGTAACACAAAAGGATTCCAGGGCTCAGACGCTACGACTCTCCAAACCACCGACAATCCACGGCGAAGACCACAAAGGTTTTCCTCACGCCTATACCACACCCACTGCCCCTACACATAGTAGGAACGCCCGAACTCCCCGAACGCTCACTAACGAGAGAGAGGGCAGCAACACATAGGATAACACAAATCTAGGAAAAGAGAAGACACACAGTCAACACCCTGCCTCACTCTCTCTCGCCCACTCTATCTCTCAATCACTGGACTCCTTTTATACACAAATGACAACACGCTTCAAGGGTCTGGCCGCCCAGAAATCATGGTGAAAATGGGTGCTATCGGCTGCCCCATGTTTCCCGCAGAAAGAAGAAAGGCTTTCTCAAAGCTTGTCGGCCGCCTCACTTTGCACAGAAAAAAGAAGAGAATCACAATAATGAGGCGTACAAGAAGGGATGGATATATCACAAAGGTTAGTGGGCTGGAAATAAAAACACAAGTTGGGCCAAATCCCAACAAATCTCCACCTTTTGGCCCAACGTCGGTTCACTAGTTACGAGAGTCACCTATAGCCATCATCATCGCCCACACAAAACACAAAGTTAGTCTTGAAACCAATATGCAGCAAACACAAAGTAAGCTACAAAACTACAACGAAAAACAGAAAAAATCTGTAAAAAATCAAAGTTTAAAATTTTTCAAACAAAAAATAAACTTTTCAACATTTTCAAAAACAAGATTCAAACCAAATAAATGCTCCACCTCGCTTGGAGCCCAGTCAAGTTCTGAAAAAATATTCCTACATAATTATTTTTCACACAGAAAAATAGAAAAAACAATCTAGCAAATTTCACAAAGAAAAATGCACATAGTCACAAAGACACAGATTTCACAAAGATATACAAGCACAAAGCTAACACATTTTCACACAAAAAACATGCACATGGTCACAAAGATGCACATGGTCACAAAGACACAGGCGAACCACAAATAAACGCGAAAATATGGAAACACGACAGTAACCAAGCACACAAAAATCCTAGGCTTCTACCAGCAACACATGCATACAAAACCTAGGCTTCTACCAGCAACAAATGCACATACATAAATCCTAGACTTCTACCAGCAACATATGCACACTCCTAGGATTCTACCAACATATAATCTCAACACATAAATCCGTGGCCAGCGGTTATGCTACTAAAGCGATAAAAAGCGGTCAAGCCAATATACCAAAGCGAAACCTCTAGTAAGAGTTTCAGTTCCCGGCTAACCGAAGGCGACTACAACGGACAAAAAATGTCACGGCACAACAGGCACAGGGCCAAGCGACCAGTGGATAGCCCAAAGTCCAGCAGGTCGACGACGGCAGCGACTGACAAGCAGCGGCTGTCCAGCGGCTCCGGCAGCAATCACGGCGGCGGCGACCAGCAGCTCCAGTGGCTGCTCCGGCGACGGCTCTCCACCTAGATTTCGACGAAAAATCTCCACCTTGCTCTGATACCACTGTTGGGAAATCATCGACCGATCCGCCGCCGACTCGTTCGGGTTTCACCTGCAAAATTACAAAACAAAACAGGAAAACCAACAAGACAGTAAAACGTGAGTAACACAAAGGGATTCCGGGGCTCAGACGCTACGACTATCCAAACCACCGGCAATCCACGGCGAAGACCACAAAGGTTCTCCTCACGCCTATACCATACCCACTGCCCCTACACATAATAGGAACGCCCGAACTCCCCGAACGCAAACGAACGAGAGAGAGGGCAGCAACACATAGGATAGCACAAAGCTAGGGGAAGAGAAGACACACAGTCAACACCCTGCCTCACTCTCTCTCGCCCACTCTATCTCTCAATCACTGGACTCCTTTTATACACAAATGACAACGCGCTTCAAGGGTCTGGCCGCCTAGAAATCATGGTGAAAATGGGTGCTATCGGCTGCCCCATGTTTCCCGCAGAAAGAAGAAAGGCTTTCTCAAAGCTTGTCGGCCGCCTCACTTTGCACAGAAGAAAGAAGAGAATCACAATAATGAGGCGTACAAGAAGGGATGGATATATCACAAAGGTTAGTGGGCTGGAAATAAAAACACAAGTTGGGCCAAAGACCAACATGCACTACCGAAAGAAGATGCTCAATACGTTGCCCAAAAGCAAGTAACAGCTGGCCAACAGAGTTCCAAAGCACCCCAGCAACCCCATAGTAATATCAAATACAAAGATACGATTACTAGCAAAATTTTTATTTTTAACATAAAATATTATTTATGCAAATACATTATTCAAATTTAAATTATAATAGAAAATTAGAAATAAATAGATTGTAATATTTTATTGGTGTTGTTTTGTTATGATATCATTCATATAGTAAATTATAATAGAAAATTAGAAATAAATAGATTGTAATATTTTATTGGTGTTTTTTTGTTAAGATATCATTCATATAAGAGATATAGTAACATCCTACTCAGTACTCATACTCAATCCAAATACCCAATTAAATGTGTGTGTGTATGTGTGTATATATATATATAAATACATTTACGTATTTATTTATATTTAAAAAATGCTAACTCTAATTTTTTTTTATTGAATGATGGTAGTTGGTGGAACAAATAAAAGTATTAGTATAAAGCTAATGTTATTTTTGTAGGATAATGGTATTGAAATAAATTATTTATAATATTTTATTATTTCTTATATGATGTTTCATTTGTTATTTTTTATCTTTAATATTTTCTTAATAATTTGGTAATTAAGTATAAGTTTATCGAAATAATTTAAACTGGAAAAAAAAATACAATTTTAGGTGATATGTATTGACTCGACCTGAATCACCTACTAATCAGAAGTTTAGGCATACAATTAATCTTAATAAAACATATTCAAATAAATAGCGGATACTTAAATAAATACTAACCTGATATTATACATCCAGAATCAATAACTGAAACTCAAGTAAGTCAATATACAATCCAATCAAATAAAATAAATACCATAAAAGAACGCAGACTAAGACCACTGACAACCCTTGCATCCAAGCCCTCGTCATCAACCGATCACCGATCTAGCTCCTGGTCAACTTGTAAAACTATCCCATCGAATGGGGTGTCCGAGATAACAATATGGACATGAGCGCTAACACCCTATAAATAAATATGAGTATACATGTCTAATGTGATGCATGCAACATGAAAAGTGAATGCTATGGTAAACATGGATCAAATTTTGGAAACATCTTGCTCAGAGTGAGGCGCCATTAGTATGTGTACTCTGCCTCGAAGAATCCAGATGAAGCCCATCCAAGCCCTCGTCATCAACCGATCACCTATCTAGCTCCTGGTCAACTCAGTACAAAAATATGAGTATATATGTCTAATATGATGCATGCAACATGAAAAGTGAATGCTATGGTAATCAAGGATCAAATTTTGGAAACATCTTGCTCAGAACGAGACGTCACCAGTATGTGTACTCTGCCTCGAAGAATCCAGGTGGTGCCCCACATACTGAACCGGATCTTGAATTATCACAGTCTCGGGTAAACCGCACACACTGCCCCGTCAATCTAGTTGGTGTCACATGGTACCTGATCGTACATAGAAAAACTAGGATAAGTGACCCTAGAAACAACAGGCTATCTCGAAATAAAAACATGCTCAACATGATATGCCAATGCTGCATACATAATGTAGTAATCCGATTCCCAATTTAGCAATTAAAATATCTAAGCATGTTTAAATGGTAAAAAAATTATTAAGGAACCTTTATATAAGAAAAATAAGCAGGGATTATGGACGTTCGAAAATGGCTCGAAGGACATCAAGGATCTGAGAAGTTCGAAAGGTCCGAACTAGGGCATGTAAAGTTCGGATGACAATGATGGTGTTCGGAAGAACCGAGCAGTTTGGAAGCCTCGAACCAGGGATCGAAAGGTCTTAATTCAACCTGCAACATCGATTTGTCCAATCAGATGACACACGTTTGGTGAATAGCGATCGAAAGCTCCGAAGGCACGATCGAAAGCTCCGAGCAGATATCAGAAGTTCCAAACCTCTGTCTATAAATAAGGGCCGAGGCTGTCATTTCAAATTTCCAATTAACTAAATTCCTCTCTCGTTTTCTATTCCATATTTGAGGTTTTTTAGGCGTCTTATCGAGGACCGTGCGATAGTGAGGTGCTACCGGGATCGTAGCGGAGTTGTGCCTAAAGTTTGGGGTCATCGCCATCAGTGGGCTAACGACGGACACATGTAATACTCCGAGATCTTTGATAAGTTTAGGAGTATTTGATAGTCTAGTTAAAACTTTTATAATTGTAAGTGATATGGTATACATTTGATTATAGGCTTGGATACTAGGTTGTTTTCCTAGACTTGACCTATAGAGGTAAGTAAGTACTGACTGAGATGTCCAGTTGAGTATGCTTTCTTATGTGTTGCATTTTATATGTCATGATATGCATGTATTACTTTTCATATGTTGCATGTCCATGTATCACGTTGAGTTATATCTCGTTCGAGATAGCCATGTAAAGTAGGGTCGCTCGGCCCTAGTTTGTGGGCGATTGATCATCATGAGTCATAGTGACCGATGGGTCGGGATGACTGTGATGTTTTCAGGATATTTCTATAGTAACCCACATTTCTAATTAGTGATTAATGAGTAATTAATTACGTGATCATGTCTAGATTAAGTAAAACATGATTAAGTAAGTTCCTGTTGGGATAATGGACTTCAGAAATGGATTCAGAACACTCGAATTAGTTGAATTGGTTCAGCAAGTTCGGACGCTCCGAACTGGAGTTCGGAGGATCCGAAGAGGATCGGAGGCTCCGTCGGTGGGATCGGAGGACCCGAACAGGGTTAGGGCTTATGTCATCAACTACGTCAGCAAGGTAATGTCATGGATGACATCACTGATGGGACTTCGGAGGACCCGAAGTAAAGATGGGATGGTCCGATCGTGTTCGGACGATCCGAATTTATGATCGGATGATCCGAAGTTATGATCAGAGGATCTGAACCAGTTTGGAGGGCCCGAAGCCGAGTTCGGACGGCCCGAACGTTGTCTATAAATAGAGGAGCCGAGGCACATTTGTGACTCACATATTTCCTCTTTTCTATCTTAATTCCTAAGCCTTCTAACTCAGATCTAGGGAGATCTAGGCATCCTATGGGGAATTCGGAAGTGGCTTAGTGATCTAGACGTCGTCGCGGAGATACGGCCTAGTTTTGAGGCTATCGACAGCAAAGGGCTAACGACGGATGCAGGTATAGCTTTGGCATCTAAAAATATTTAGGAGTATGCAACAGCTTAATTAAGGCTTTTAGAGCTTAATTGTTGATGCATGGATATTTGCATTGTAGTAGCCAGTAGACTGGACTAGTAGGCTTGGAGTCTAGGTCAGTGGAGCTAGGTTTGACCAGCAGTGTTAGAGGTACGTAAGTACTGACCGAGATAGCCGGCATGATATATTTGCTTATATGTTGCATGAGTATGTGCTATATATTTTATCATGTTTTAGCATGTTTTACCGTCTTAGCAAATACATGATTTTACGTGTGACTGCATCCGGAGAGATGTGAGTCATTGACAGTCTCCATAGGGAACAATGATCTTATTTTGGACTTGAGTCAGGTATGACAGTTTCCATATGAGACTTGTATCCTGTTTTGGATTCGAGTCAGGATGGGGTTGGCTCAGCCCTGATATGGAATATACAAGTACCCCGCAGAGTAGCTCTCTAGCCGGTACTGTATATTCTCGGCGCCATGAGCAAGTGTTTTCACTTGAGTTTTAAATCATCTGCGTGCGCATATTTGTATTTATATCATTGCTTCGTATTGAGCGTTCTAGCTCATGCCCCTGTGTTTGGGTATTGTGTACCTTGTGGCGGGGCAGGTTTGAGGCTGGAAGGTCCAGGCAGCTCTCAGCAGGATTGAGCTTGGGGAGTGCGAGGTTGTAGAGGGTAGGGATTTATTACCCTGAACCTTCGATTTGGTTGTATAACAGTATTTATACACTTGTGATAGCGTCGGTTGTATTCTGCCGATTGGATTTGTTGTATTTTAATTATCCGCACTTTACGCTTTAAGCTTTTATTGCGTGTGCTTTTACTATAACTCTGATTAGGTAGTGGATCCGGGTTGAGTCACTACATTTTGGTATCAGAGCGACGCATTGCACTGGGAATTTTGTAAAGCGGATTAAGTAATTATCTGTTCTTATGTAACAGATGGCAGATTACGAGGAGAGTCACGGTAGCATAGACGGCGGTCGTTGGGGCGATCCAGATGATCGTAGAAGTCGGAGACAGCCCGAGGAGCGCAAGCGAGTCAGCATGCGTAGATTTAAGGAAGTTAGCCCGAAGCCTTTGACGGGTGGTGAGACAGCTGAAGAGGCGGAGGATTGGATGGAGAGGATGGATCAGTGCTTCCAGGAGTTCCGTTGCACGACTAAGGATAGGATGGAGATCCTTGCCTTTATGCTTGAGGGCAGAGCGAGAAAGTGGTGGAGATCTACTTCCGCACCGTTCATAGCAGCTAGAGGTGCAGCTACTTGGGTTGAGTTCCGTACTGATTATCAGAGATTTTATTTTCCTCCAGCTCTTCGTCAGGCGAAAGCTAGTGAGTTGTTGAGTTTGTGACAGGGGACGATGACGATCGAGGAGTACCAGCAAAAGTTCTTTGAATGGATCTTTGGGATTCACGTTCCGTTGCTGATGCGCTTAGTCGCAAAGTTTATGTGAGTTCCCTTCGTACCAGTTCGGTTTCGAAGGCAGTGGAGGAGTGTTGTTCTTTGGGATTCACGTTCCGTCATAAGAAAGAACAATAAGGGATTCGTGTCTCTTCTGTGCTTGCAGAGCCAGCGCTATACAGACGAATCCGGGAAGCTCAAAATTGTGATCTGAAGACTCAAAAGTTGGCCCGGCTGGCTGAGGGTGATAATACTTCTGGTTTTCATCTGCAAGAAGACGGTCTGTTGTGTCTTTCTGGTCAAGTTGTGGTACCTGAGGATTCTACTTTGAGGGATGAGATCTTATCGCAAGCTCACCGCAGTCGATTCTCTGTACATCCAGGCAGCATGAAGATGTATAAGGATCTTCGCACTCGATTTTGGTGGAAAGGGATGAAGCGCAGCGTTTATCAGTTTGTGTCCCGATGCCTTGTGTGTCAACAAGTCAAGGCAGAGTTTAGACGACTCGGAGGGTTACTTCACAGCTTAGATATTCCTGAATGGAAGTGGGAGCATGTGACGATGGACTTTGTCACCCACTTGCCTATGTCTTCCAGGAATTGTGATGCTATTTGGGTTGTCATGGATCGGTTGTCGAAGACAGCGCATTTTCTTCCCTATAACCGTGATTACACCTTTGATAGGATGGCGCAATTGTATGTGCGAGAGATTGTTTGATTGCATGGGATTCTGTTGAGCATTGTCAGCGATAGAGATCCGAGGTTCACCTCGAGATTTTGGGGTAGTTTCCAGTGAGCCCTTGGTACTACTTTGAGCTTGAGTACGGCTTATCATCCAGAGACAGACGGATGGTCGGAGCGTACTATTCGCACTCTAGAGGATATGCTTTGCACGGCAGTGATGGATTTTGGTCCAGCGTAGCATGATCATTTACCCTTGGTGGAGTTCGCCTACAACAATAGTTTCCATCGCAGCATTGGCATGGCACCATTTGAGGCTCTTTATGGACGCCGTTGTCTTACACCTTTGTTTTGGGACGAGGTTGGCGAGCATCAGGTTGAGGGTCCTCAGATGATTCAGCAGATGATTGATGCAGTAGAGTTGATACGACGCAGGGTTAAGGCAGCCCAGGATCGACAGGCTAGCTACGCGAACACCCACCGCAGGCCACTTCATTTTGAGGTAGGAGAGTATGTTTTCTTGCGTGTGTCACCTTTCCGGAAGGTGATGAGGTTTGGTCGCAAGGGTAAGCTGACACCTAGATTTATTGGTCCTTTTGAGATTCTCGAGAAGGTTGGGGATGTGGCTTATCATCTGGCCTTGCCACCCGATATTTCGGAGATCCACGATGTGTTCCACGTGTCCTTGTTGAGGCAGTATGTGGCGGACGAGTCGCATATTTTGCATCCGACCGAGGTAAAGGTAGATAGGGATCTATCGTATGTGGAGAAACCCCTACAGATTCTTGACAGGAAGGACAAGGTACTTCGTAACAAGCGCATACCATTGGTTATGGTACAGTGGCAATGCAGAGGGACAGAGGAAGCTACTTGGGAGTTGGAGAGCCGGATGTTAGCCGAGCACCCCGAGTTATTTTGAGATTTTGTACTTCTTTGTATCGAATTATACTTGTTCAGTTGTAATAATGAACATTTGGTTGGCTATGTATGTTTTCCTCTAAGACTTAAATTTCGAGGATGAAATTTCTTAAGTGGGAGAGAATGTAGTAACCCGCATTTCTAATTAGTGATTAATGAGTAATTAATCACGTGATCATGTCTAGATTAAGTAAAACATGATTAAGTAAGTTCCTGTTGGGATAACGGACTTCAGAAATGGATTCAGAACACTCGAATTAGTTGAATTGGTTCAGCAAGTTCGGACGCTCCGAACTGGAGTTTGGAGGATCCGAAGAGGATCGGAGGCTCTGTCGGTGGGATCGGAGGACCCGAACAGGGTTAGGGCTTACGTCATCAACTACGTCAGCAAGATGACGTCATGGATGACATCACTGATGGGACTTCGGAGGACCCGAAGTAAAGATCGGATGGTCCGATCGTGTTCGGACGATCCGAATTTATGATCGGATGATCCGAAGTTATGATCGGAGGATCCGAACCAGTTCGGAGGGCCCGAAGCCGAGTTTGGACGGCCCGAACGTTGTCTATAAATAGAGGAGCCGAGGCTCATTGTGACTCACACATTTCCTCTCTTCTCTCTCAATTCCTAAGCCTTCTAACTCAGATCTAGGGAGATCTAGGCATCCTATGGGGAATTCGGAAGTGGCTTAGTGTTCTAGACGTCGTCGCGGAGCTACGGCCTAGTTTTGAGGCTATCGACAGCAAAGGGCTAACGACGGACGCAGGTATAGCTTTGGCATCCTAAAAATATTTAGGAGTATGCAACAACTTAATTAAGGCTTTTAGAGCTTAATTGTTGATGCATGGATATTTGCATTGTAGTAGCCAGTAGACTGGACTAGTAGGCTTGGAGTCTAGGTCAGTGGAGCTAGGTTTGACCAGCAGTGTTAAAGGTACGTAAGTACTGACCGAGATAGCCGACATGATATATTTGCTTATATGTTGCATGAGTATGTGCTATATGTTTTATCATGTTTTAGAATGTTTTACCGTCTTAGCACATACATGATTTTACGTGTGACTGCATCCGGAGAGATGTGAGTCATTGACAGTCTCCATAGGGAACAATGATCTTATTTTGGACTCGAGTCAGGTATGACAGTTTCCATATGAGACTTGTATCCTGTTTTGGATTCGGATCAGGATGGGGTTGGCTCAGCCCTGATATGGAATATACGAGTACCCCGCAGAGTATCTCTCTAGCCGGTACTGTATATTCTCGGCGCCATGAGCAAGTGTTTTCACTTGAGTTTTAAATCATCTGCGTGCGCATATTTGTATTTATATCATTGCTTCGTATTGAGAGTTCTAGCTCACGCCCCTGTGTTTGGGTATTGTGTACCTTGTGGCGGGGAAGGTTTGAGGCTGGACGGTCTAGGCGGCTCTCAGCAGGATTGAGCTTGGGGAGTGAGAGGTTGTAGAGGGTAGGGATTTATTTACCCTGAACCTTCGATTTGGTTGTATAACAGTATTTATACACTTGTGATAGCGTCGGTTGTATTCTGCCGATTGGATTTGTTGTATTTTAATTATCCTCACTTTACGCTTTAAGCTTTTATTGCGTGCGCTTTTACTATAACTCTGATTAGGTAGTGGATCTGGGTTGGGTCACTACAATTTCCATATCTATATCCGGATGATTGTGCTAGTTATATATCCAAAGAGGTATTTTCGAGTTGGTATTGTGCACTCTGACGCCTCCAGTTTGAGCATGATTTTTCTTGTTGATCAAGTTACCCAGTCCACGTCGCATGCATGGGTTTTGTATACTCATATTTATTATAATGGGCGTTAGAACTTACGTCCTTATTTTCATCTTGGACACCCATTCTTTGGGGTATTTCTCAGGTTGGATGATGCAGGCAAGAGTGAGCCTCGAGGCGAGGAGCAACGTCGTTGAGATTTCGGTTATTTGATTCAGTTTTTTTAAATCTTGGATTGCTTTCCGATACATTTATTTGATATGGTTGCACCTTAACCGGTATTTTAGACCGATGCTTTCGATTTGGTTTTATGTATTCCAGTTTTTGCTGATTTATCTGATTATTATTATTTAAGATTTAATTTCATGCTAATATTTGATTAGTAGGTGATTTCAGAACGGGTCACTACACATAACATGAACAGATGATCATGCATCATGTGATAGATAATAATGCAACTCATAAACTTGCATACTTAGTTGGTTATCTCAGTTTGTACTTGCGAACATCTACTCATTGCTCTAACAACACAACTGTCTATTGTCCAATCCTGTGTCCGTCGCTAGCCCACTACTATCAGAGGCTTTAATTTGACTCAAGCATAGCTCCGCTACAAGCCCCGTAGCATCTTGCTAGCATTCGGCCCTCGAGAATATGGCTAGAAACACTCAAAAGCATACACTAGATCAATTCCAAAAACCTAAAACACATACCGACTATGAGAAATCCGAGTAGGGGTGTCAAAATTCAACCAAACCCTCTAACCCGACATGAGTCGACCCGAAAAATATTGGGTGAGGGTTGGAGAATTTTGGGTTTGGGTCGATCGGGTTGACCAGAAAGCTAACCCGAAAAAATTATCGGGTTCAGGTTGGGTTTCGGGTTGACCCAAAATTTATTATTATTATTATTATTATTATTATTATTATTATTATTTTTATATAAAATTAAGAAAGATTTCCTACATTTTTATACATTGTATGTAGTGACCCTTACCCGGATCACCTACTAAACAGAACTTATGCATGCAATTAACTTAATTAAACAGATATCAGGATAAAACTGCGGAAACCATAAACGTTATACAATCCCAAGAAAAGGAATCTGTAATTATCCAAATAATATACAACCAAATTGAATAGCTGCATAAATCCATACAACAGTAATAAAACCTAGACGAAGCTCCAGCTGGCCAACCACTGACTAGCCCCTCCTGGATCCACCCTCCTCGTTCAATCGCAAACCTGCCCCATGGAATAGGGTGTCCAGAAACACAGAGTACGAGACGTGAGCATAAAACGCTCAGTACGAGAGTATGAGTATACATGCATGCAAAGTGAACTCCCTATAGACTCGAGGTCAAGGATCGGATAACAGAGACAGACCGGGCCCTGGTATGTAGCACGCTGTGCCGTCGCTTCAGGAGGTGGCTCCCATACCGAGATAACCGTGGATACGCCGGACCCAAATCGATGGAAGTCCATCCACTAACAGGATAGGGTACAACCCTACTAACAGACATCTCGAAAGAGAAGATGCAAATGAATGCAGCATAATATCATGGCATATAAATCATGCAGTCACATAATACATGCATACTCAGTCAGGATATCTCGAACAGTACTTCCGTACCTCAAAACAGCGCAAGCTCTACCAACTCTAGGTCCACGCCTATAGTCTGCTCTACACTGCCAAATGATACTACTATCATTAAAGTGCTCTAAAAGCCTTAACTAAGCTATTGCATACTTCTAAATATTTATAGGAAGCAAAAGCTATACCTTCGTCCGTCGTTAGCCCTTTGATGTCGATGCCTCCAGAACTTGGGCACAACTCCGCTACGACTACTGAACGCCTCGCCGACCTCCGGACCAAGCCTAAGAAGACTAGAACAGCTCCAAAAGGACTAGAATGGAAAGGAGAACTCGGAATTGGCAAATGAAAGTGAAGTCTCGGCCTTCTATTTATAGACAACGATCGGAACTTCCGATCCTTGATCGGAGCGTCCGAACCTCGATCGGAACGTCCGATCCTGCCATCGGAGCTTCCGAAGATCCTAATCTGCCACGTGTCAAAATATCACTTGTTGATTCCGGATAGGGGTAATCGGAGCTTCCGGTCCTGATCGGAGCTTTCGATCTTGCCACACGTCATGCCTGACGTAATATCGATCGGAGCTTCCGATCCTGATCGGAGCTTCCGAACTCACCTTCGGAGCTTCCGAACTCTACCCAAGTAATTATGATTAATTCCTTAATTACTAATTTTTGGTTACGGGCTACTACATTCTCCCCCACTTAAGATATTTCGTCCTCAAAATCAGATCTTAAGTACCGAATGCAAATACAGAAATCAGAAACATTCTTTATTCAAATCAAACATTTACAGAGTTTGCAACTGAATACAACTTAAAGAATGAAATCAAAACAACTCAGGATGGTCTTTACGCATCCTGTCCTCTAGCTCCCAAGTAGCTTCCTCAGTGCCTCGGCGCTGCCACTGAACTAAAACCAAAGGAATGACTTTGTTCCGTAAAACCTTATCCTTATAATCCAGGATACGAAGAAGTTTCTCAACATAAGTCAAATCCTTGTCTACCTGAACCTCAGATCGCTGCAGAATATGAGATTCATCCGCCACATACCGTCGCAACAGAGATACGTGGAACACGTCGTGAATACTGGATAGATGCGGTGGCAAAGCTAGTCGATAAGCCAAATCTCCAATGCTCTCCAAGATCTCAAACGGACCGATAAATCTGGGAGACAACTTGCCCTTAAGGCCAAATCTGAGAATCTTGCGAAAAGGTGACACTCTCAGAAACACTTTCTCCCCGACCTCGAACTGCAAGGGCCTACGCTTGATATTAGCATAACTGGCCTGACGATCCTGTGCAGTCTTAATCCGTTTCTTGATTTGATCAACAATATCTATCGCCTGCTGGATAAACTCCGGTCCCTCAGCCTGTCTCTCCCCCACTTCTTCCCAGAAGAGTGGAGTACGACAACGTCGCCCATACAACACCTCAAAAGGTGCCATCCCAATACTAGTGTGATAGCTGTTGTTGTAAGCGAACTCGATCAACGGCAAATGATCCTGCCAGGCTGAACCAAAATCCATGACGCACGCTCTAAGCATATCCTCTAACGTACGGATAGTGCGCTCTGACTGACCATCAGTCTTCGGATGATAGGCTGTACTCAAACTGAGAGTAGTACCCATCGCACGCTGAACACTCCCCCAGAATCTAGAAGTAAACCTGGGGTCCCGATCGCTGACAATGCTCACAGGCACTCCATGAAGTCGAACGATCTCCTGAATGTACATCCGTGCCATGCGATCCACAGAGTACTCTCGGCTATAGGCAATGAAATGCGCTGACTTGGTGAGTCGGTCCACCACAACCCAGATAGCATCACAGTTTCTCGGGGATACCGGCAAATGGGTCACAAAGTCCATTGTGATAAACTCCCATTTCCATTCAGGAATAAGCAGACTGTGAAGCAATCCTCCAGGTCGTCGGTGCTCTACCTTGACCTGTTGACACACCAAACATCTCGAAACAAACTGATAAACATTGCGTTTCATTCCCTTCCACCAGAAACGAGTACGTAGATCCTTGTACATCTTGTTGCTCCCAGGATGAATACTCAACTTAGTGCGATGCGCCTGAGACAAAATCTCCTCTCGCAACTCTTCATCCTGCGGAATCACAAGCCTACCAGACAAACACAGAAAGCCATCTGAATGATAATGAAATCCAGACGAGCTACCCTCGTTAGCTAGACGAGCTAAACGCTGGGTCTTCAAATTAGACATCTGAGCATCTCGGATCCGCAAATACAAGACTGGCTCAGATAATATCGCAAACATCTGGATACTCTGCATACCTTTCTTATGCTTGAAGGTATAACCTGAAGTACAACAGTCACTGATCGCACTAGACATCGAACAAGTCTGAAGTGCGGATAGTCGCACCTTGCGACTCAAAGCATCAGCGGTGAGATTAGCAGCTCCCGGATGATACTTAATCTCGCAATCATAGTCCTTAAGCAAGTCCATCCAACGTCTCTGCCTCATGTTCAACTCCGCCTGAGTGAACAAATACTTGAGACTCTTATGGTCGGTGAAGATCTCAAATTTCTCGCCATACAGATAATGACGCCAGATCTTCAAAGCGAACACAATGGCTGCTAACTCCAAATCATGGACTGGGTAGTTGTCCTCATGAAGCTTCAGCTGTCTAGAAGCGTATGCGATCACATGCCCATTCTGAGTCAGGACACAACCCAACCCCTGAAGAGAAGCATCCGTGTAAACTACATACCCTCCAGATCCTGACGGTAATGCCAACACTGGCGCAGAAGTCAACCACCGTCGAAGCTCACAGAAATTCTCCTCACACTCGGAGGACCACTCGAAATCCACACCCTTGCGGGTAAGCTGCGTCAACGGTCGAGCTAACTGAGAGAAGTTCAAAATGAAGCGACGATAATACCCTGCCAGACCCAGAAAACTACGGATCTCAGCAACTATCGTCGGACGCGACCAATTAAGTACCGCTTCAATCTTGCTTGGATCAACAGAAATCCCCTCCCTGGATATGATATGGTCAAGAAAGACCACTCTATCCATCCAGAACTCACACTTGCTCAGCTTGGCGTACAACTGCTCATCTCGAAGAGTCTGTAGTACCAACCGCAAGTGAGAAACATGCTCTTCCGTATTACGCGAATAAACCAAAATGTCGTCAATGAAGACCACGACAAACTTGTCCAAATACTCCCTGAAGACACGGTTCATCAAATCCATGAATATAGCCGGCGCATTAGTCAAACCAAATGGCATCACTAGAAACTCGTAATGCCCATAGCGAGTACGGAATGCAGTCTTGGCTACGTCCTGATCACGGACTCTCAACTGATGATACCCAGATCTCAATTCAATCTTGGAGTAAACTGATGTGCCCTGCAGCTGGTCAAACAAGTCATCAATATGAGGCAACGGATACTTGTTCTTCACAGTGACTCGATTCAGCTGTCGATAGTCAATGCACAGCCGCATCGACCCATCCTTCTTCTTCACGAAGAGAACAGGAGCTCCCCAAGGAAATACACTAGGACGAATGTACCCCTTGTCCAAAAGATCCTGTAGCTGATTCTTCAACTCACGCATCTCTGACGGAGCCAGACGATACGGTGCTCTAGAATAGGCGAAGTACTCGGCATCAACTCTATGCCAAAATCGACTTTCCTAGCAGGAGGAAAACCCGGAATCTCATCAGGAAATACATCTGGAAATGTATCCACAACAGGAATGCTCTCTAACTCAATACTCTCAGCGGACAAATCAACTGCATAGATAAGGTAGCCTTCCCCGCCAGACTCTAGAGCTCGACAGGCTCTCAAAGCTGATACCAAAGGCATCGGGGGTCGCGCTCCCTCACCATAGAAAAATCAGCTCTCACTCCCCTCCGGATGAAAGCATACTAATCTCTGATAGTAGTCCACTGAAGCTCGATAGGTAGTCAACATATCTATTCCCAGAATGCAATCAAAGTCGTCCATCGCCAGGACCATGAGATTCGCTAACAGAATGTTTCCTTCGAACTCTAAAGGGCAACCCATCACTAGACGCTTAGCCAAAGCAGATTGGCCCGTCGGAGTAGAAACAGACATCACTACATCTAGTGCAATGCATGGTAACTTATGCCTCTTAACAAAACGTGCAGAAATAAAGGAATGAGATGCACCAGTGTCAATAAGTACAAGAGCAGGTATACCATAAAGCAGAAATGTACCTGCGATGACTTTCTCATTCTCCTCCACAGCCTGATCATGTCTCAGGGCAAACACCTGGCCAGAAGCTCGTGGCCTCAAATGAGAACTCCCAGCAGACTGTCCCTGCGACCTCAGCTGTACGGTGTCCTGAGAACCCGATCCTGAACCAGAACCAGAACCGCCTCCCCCAGACAGTGGACAATCCCTCCGGATATGACCAGTCTCTCCACAACGAAAACAAGCTCCAGAAGCTCTACGGCACTTGTCGGATGGATGGTTCTTCCCACAGTGATCACACTTGTCCTTCTTACCGTAACGGACAACACCTCCAGAACCAGAGGAAGAAGAAGATCCAGACTTCTTGAAAGTTTGGGCACGGGGACCCAAAGAACTAGCAGGCCTCGACTGAGGGAAAGACCTGTTCCGCCGAATACTGTCCTCCGCCTGGTGACAACGGCTCACCAAACCCTCGTAGGATATGTCGTCACCAACCGCCACACGGTCATGGATCTCAGGGTTAAGGCCCTGAAGGAACAGATTATACTTCATCTCTGAGCTATCAGCAATCTCGGGGCAATAGGATAGCAGATCAAAGAACCTCTGCTGATACTCATCGATAGACATGGCTCCCTGTCGCAGACTCAGTAGCTCGCCCGCCTTCGACTGTCGGAGTGCAGGAGGAAAATACCGCTTTTGGAAAGCTGTGCGGAACTCGGCCCAGGTGGCCACTCCTCTCGCCACAACAAAAGGTGCAGAAGTAAACCTCCACCACCTGCGCGCACGCCCATCCAGAAGATAGCCAAGGGTCTCCACCTTCTGCTCCTCGGTGCATTGGAAAGTCTGAAAAGTCATCTCCATGCGGTCTAACCAGTTCTCCACATCCTCCGGAGACTCACCTCCAACTAAGGGTTTAGGACCCATAGCTAAGAATCGACGCACAGTGAAACGCTCGTCGTCATGATGACGATGACGCCGTTCTCGACGAGGCTCCCGGTCGGCATCACCCCAACGCCCACCAACACTGCCATGAGAACTCCGGTCGTCACGATTTGCCATCTACAAAAATACCTCAAGATGAGACTAAATTCCCAAGAATTCTTTTGCATGCTCTGATACCATAAATGTAGTGACCCTTACCCGGATCACCTACTAAACAGAACTTATGCATGCAATTAACTTAATTAAACAGATATCAGGATAAAACTACGGAAACCATAAACGTTATACAATCCCAAGAAAAGGAATTTGTAATTATCCAAATAATATACAACCAAATCGAATAGCTGCATAAACCCATACAACAGTAATAAAACCTAGACGAAGCTCCAGCTGGCCAACCACTGACTAGCCCCTCCTGGATCCACCCTCCTCGTCCAATCGCAAACCTGCCCCATGGAATAGGGTGTCCAGAAACACAGAGTACGAGACGTGAGCATAAAACGCTCAGTACGAGAGTATGAGTATACATGCATGCAAAGTGAACTCCCTATAGACTCGAGGTCAAGGATCGGATAACAGAGACAGACCGGGCCCTGATATGTAGCACGCTGTGCCGTCGCTTCAGGAGGTGGCTCCCATACCGAGATAACCGTGGATACGCCGGACCCAAATCGATGGAAGTCCATCCACTAACAGGATAGGGTACAACCCTACCAACAGACATCTCGAAAGAGAAGATGCAAATGAATGCAGCATAATATCATGGCATATAAATCATGCAGTCACATAATACATGCATACTCAGTCAGGATATCTCGAACAGTACTTCCGTACCTCAAAACAGCGCAAGCTCTACCAACTCTAGGTCCACGCCTATAGTCTGCTCTACACTGCCAAATGATACTACTATCATTAAAGTGCTCTAAAAGCCTTAACTAAGCTATTGCATACTCCTAAATATTTATAGGAAGCAAAAGCTATACCTTCGTCCGTCGTTAGCCCTTTGATGTCGATGCCTCCAGAACTTGGGCACAACTCTGCTACGACTACTGAACGCCTCACCGACCTTCGGACCAAGCCTAAGAAGACTAGAACAGCTCCAAAAGGACTAGAATGGAAAGGAGAACTCGGAATTGGCAAATGAAAGTGAAGTCTCGGCCTTCTATTTATAGACAACGATCGAAACTTCCGATCCTTGATCGGAGCGTCCGAACCTCGATTGGAACGTTCGATCCTGCCATCGGAGCTTTCGAAGATCCTGATCTGCCACGTGTCAAAATATCACTTGTTGATTCCGGATAGGGGTAATCGGAGCTTTCGGTCCTGATCGGAGCTTCCTATCTTGCCACACGTCATGCCTGACGTAATATCGATCGGAGCTTCCGATCCTGTTCGGAGCTTCCGATCCTGATCAGAGCTTCCGAACTCACCTTCGGAGCTTCCGAACTCTACCCAAGTAATTATGATTAATTTCTTAATTACTGATTTTTGGTTACGGGCTACTACATTGTATGTTTGAAATTTTTTTTATTGTATATCGATTGTAAGGTCCGAGATTATTTAATTTTAATCCGAGTATATTTAATTTAGGAATATTTAGAGTTTTGATTTAAATTCTAATATTCTTAAATTATTTAGGATTAAAATTGAATTAAAATAAAGGCCGAGAACTGAATTGTAATTTTTGAAGACTTGAGGGACTAAAATGCAATTTGGCTGAAGTTATCTGATTTTAAATGTAATACTCAGCATGTCAACGTGTAGTTCCATTGTGAATTCAGAAATAAGAACAGAGGAGCCGAGATCCTTTCTTTTCTTTTGATTTCTTGATTTTCAAATCCTTGTATCTTTTGATCCGATCGTCCGATTTCGATTCCGTAAAGTGTTCTGAAATCCTTACGATGAGCGCTTTGATCTAGTGTAAGTTTTATATCTTTCAGCATGATTTGAAGCTCGAAAGTTGGTAGATATCAGATATTGATGATATGTATATGTTCTTCGACGTTTATGTATTCCGATATCGAAACCGAGTTGACGAATTCATGTTGCTTGTACTTAATCTTGATTTTCAGCTTGTGTCTGAGGGTTAGAGCTGTTGTTATCTTGCTCTTTGAGTTATTATGGCTGATATGATATATGTATGAATTGTATTAGAAGTCAAAAATGGTTTCGATATTTCGTCGGTTACAGATTTTCAATCGCTACGCCGTCGATTTGTGTTTTACGATCATTTTGATAGCCAATGATTGAGCTGAGATGTTAAGTGATATGTTATTGATGTTGTAGCAATGTTATTTTCAGTTTCAGAGTTTATTCGGAGACTATTGACTCAAGAACCTCAACTTCAAGTTGAAGGAAGAAGTGACGAAGGTTTGAAGTGGATTTGATTGACGATTCTTGATGATTTTGGATTGATTCTGAAATGGTAGACTTGAACGAAGTTTGATATGTGTCTTTTGACATTGTGTTTCAGATTTGAAGCATTCCAAACTGAGAAATACGAAGGTATAAGACGACATCGCGAGTCAGGGATTTGAAACTCGGGAATGACGTTTCTTGAGTTGTTCCGCAAAAATCACATACTTGATTATCTTTTGATTTGTTTTTGATATTGTCGATCCATCTCAGGTAGTGGATCTTTGAGTTTGAGTTGATATGATATGTTATTGAATTGATTCTATGCCAAGGTCTGAGGCGGCCTTATTTTCGAGTCAAGAATGACTACGATAGATGGATATCCATGTCAAGATCGTTTACGAATCTTGATGGCAAACGACGTTATATGAATCAATTCTTAATCGATATATGCGTTATTTACTCTATTCTTGAGTCATTTATAAATAGAGTTGATATGATTTCTTTAACGCTTTATATATATCGATTATACTGGGAATGATTTCTCACCGGAGTTTATCCAGTTGTTGCTTTGTTTTGTATGTGTGCATGGCAACAGAGGGGGCAGGAGCTAGTCAACGACGTCATTGATAGCTTGGGAGAGAGATTGAGCAAGTGAGGACTCGGGTTGTAGCTGAAGGACTAGGCCTTTGAATGTATCAAACTTAGTGGACAATTAAAAACTTGAAGCACACTTTTGAGACTTTGTGTAGTCTATGGTTTATTGCCTTTGATATTATTAGTTTGATGTAATAAAGGCATGGATTTGTGCTTGATGTTTAGTACTATCATTATATGCATGGTCCTTGATATATTCAACCATGTTTTGTATTGTTTTGAGGTGATTTAGATTGAATGTTCAAGTTTTGACAGCACAAAACTTTTTTGCAGATATTCTGGGTAGAGTGGTCGCTCGATCGGTAGGATTTCACCGATCGTGCGAGGCCTATTTTTCTTGAACAAAAACTTCAATTTTCTTGTTCGCTCGATCGATAAGATTTGACCAATCGAGTGAGGCCATGAATTGCTCAGACCCGAGGGATGAGATCCCTTGCCCGCTCGATCGGTAGGATTTAACCGATCGAGCGAGGTGCAATATTTAAAAAAAAAATTATTTGGTTTGAGTATTCTTTTAAATACATGATTAATTGTTTATTAATCGATAACTGCCCTAAGATGAAATTAGCAACCCGAGGTCCCCACAACAAGTGGTATCAGAGCGTTAAGTTTCTCGGACTGAGAATAGATGAGCGGGGTAGATCGAGTCTTCTATTCTGATTTATTTATGTCTATATTCTTGAAGCATGTTTAACTGATTTACAGCTTTAAGAATTGCATGCTATCTACTTATCTGATGTGGTTGAAAGCATGTTAGACTGCAAATGAATCAGATTCAATCTTTTGAGAAGGCATGGTGTGCTTATCAGAGGACGGACTGAAACATAATTGTGTTATGATGTGATAATGAATTGTACACTAATCTGTTAGATTAGCATATATGCCTCCTCGACCAGCACCGAGAGTTAGACAGACTTTGGCAGTGAATGAACCAGAACAGACAAATGCTGCACAGGTCCCAGTGACAGCACCTGAACATGGATAGAGTAGTACTTCTGCTGATGTGTTTGGTGATGCTAATCATATGGAGAAACTTTTGAAACGATTTGAGTCATTTAAACCACCGACACTGCAAGGGACTGAGAACTCTGTTGACTATGAGAACTGGCTAGAGGATATAGAGCAGTTATTTGAGTCACTTGATTATGCAGATGAACGACGTGTGAGATTAGTGATTCACCAGTTACATGGCCTTGCAAAGAGTTGGTGGATAGCGTCAAAGCGAGCGTTTGAACAGCAAGGTACTGTTATTACCTGGTTAGTATTTCGAACTGCTTTCTATCAACGGTTCTTTCCTGTTTCTTATCGAAAGGACAAAGGAGAAGAGTTTGAAAGTTTGCAACAGAGACAGTTAAATATTGAAGAATATGTTGCAAAGTTCACTAGCTTGTTGAAGTTTGCTCCACATATTGCTGTTAGTGATGAAGCTCAAGCCGATCAATTCATCAATGGCTTGAATCCCGATGTGTTCACTCTTGTTAATTCGGGAAGATCGAATACCTTTGTTGTTGCTCTGAATCGTGCAAAGGGAGCTGAAGCTGGTATACTGAGGCAACGAGGAACAAAGTTTGTACCACAGCCGATGAGACAACCACAAGAACAACCACAAATTCCACCACCACCTAGATTTGATGCTGGAGGTAGTAGCAGTGGTAAGAAAAATTTCTTTAAAGGAAAAAGCAAATAGTTTAAGCGTTCAGGTGGTAGCTCTTCTAGTTCCAGTGGATCCAGACAGTTCAGAGGTGGACAGAAATCTGGTACTTCTGATATTTACTGTTCCAAGTGTGGGGGACGTCATACCAATGAACAATGCAAAGGAGTGTTTGGCAGTTGTTACATTTTCCAACAACCGGGTCATTTTGCGAAAGTATGCCCACAGCGAGGTTCTTGAGGTGCACAGGGTGCAAGTGGATCTTGAACAGTGGCACAACCAGAGAGGCAAGCATCTTCAGTGCATTCATTCCAACCTCAGCCATCAGCACAGAGCCTTACTGGAGGAAATCAAGCTGGAAATCAGCAACAGAGGCAACAAGCTCGAGTGTTTGCACTGACTGAAGAGCAAGCACAAGCTGCTCCAAATGATGTGATTGCAGGTAAATGTTTCCTCTATGGTTATCCTGCCTATGTCTTATTTGATACTGATGCATCACACACATTTATTTCTGAGTAATTTGTTGCATTACATGAGTTGCCTGTTGAATCTTTAGCTACTGTAGTATCTATTCATCTCCGTTGGGAAGAGGTATCATATCAGTGAAGTCTGTACGAAATTGTATATTACAGTCTGAGGGTCATGAGATTGAGGTTGATTGTGTTGTACTCAGTTTGTCTGATTTTGATTGTATTATCGGTATTGATATGCTAAACAAGTACAGAGCTACAGTTGATTGTTTCCAGAAGATTGTAAGATTCAGACCTGATATGGCTGGCGAATGGAAATTTTATGGTAAGGGATCACGAGCCAGAATTCCTTTGATATCTGTTCTTTCTATGACTGACTTATTACAGAAAGGGGCAGAAGGATTCCTTATTTATGCAGTTGATATACTGAAGACTAGCCCGAAATTGGCTGACTTGCCAGTGGTTAGTGAATTCGCTGATGTTTTCCCTGATGAGATTCCGGGATTGCCTCCATATCGAGAGGTAGACTTCAATATTGAGTTGATGCCAGATACACAGCCGATATCAAAAGCACCTTATCGTATGGCACCGATAGAGTTAAAAGAGTTGAAGGACCAACTTGAAGAATTGTTGGCCAAGGGATATATCAGACCGAGTGTTTCGCCCTGGGGAGCTCCGGTTTTGTTTGTTAGAAAGAAAGACGGATCGATGAGATTATGAATTGACTACCGGCAATTGAACAAAGCAACGGTAAAGAATCGTTATCCTTTACCTCGTATCGATGATTTATTTGATCAATTGCGGGGTTCGTCAGTATATTCAAAGATTGATTTGCGATCCGCCTATTATCAACTGAGGGTAAGAGATGAAGATATCCCTAAGACTGCATTTAGAATCAAGTATGACCATTATGAATTTATAGTCATGCCTTTTGGTTTAACGAATGCACCGACAGTTTTTATGGGACTGATGAATAGGGTATTTGAAAAGTATCTAGATGATTTCGTGATCATATTTATTGATGATATTTTGATTTACTCGAATAATTTATGTGATCATGCTGACCACTTGAGAACAGTTTTGAAGATGTTGAGAGAAGAAAAACTGTATGCTAAGCTATCCAAATGTGAGTTTTGGTTGAAACAGGTGGTATTTCTGGGTCATATTATATTAGAATATGGTATTTCAGTTGATCCAAGAAAAGTAGAAGCAGTGATCAGTTGGCAGAGACCGACATCTGTGCCAGAAATCAGAAGTTTTATGGGTTTGGCAGGATATTATCGTCGATTTATCCGAGATTTCTTGTCTATTGCAAAACCTATTACACAGCTTACACAAAAGAATGCACCGTTTGTGTGGTCTGAAGCATGTGAAATCAGTTTTCTTGAGCTGAAGAAGAGGTTGACTACAACACCAGTCTTGACAATCCCTTCAGGTACTGGTGATTTTGTTGTTTATTGTGATGCTTCTCACCAAGGTTTAGGATGTATTTTGATGCAGAAAGGACATGTTGTCGCTTATGCTTCTCGACAACTGAAACCACATGAAGTCAGATATCCAATTCATGATCTTGAATTGGCAGCTATTGTTTTTGCATTGAAGATCTGGCGACATTATTTGTATGGTGAGAAATTCGAAATCTTTTCTGATCACAAAAGTATGAAGTATATGTTTTCACAATCTGAATTGAATATGAGACAACGAAGATGGCTCGATTTATTGAAAGATTTCGACTGTGAAATCAAATATTATCCAGGAAAGTCAAATGCAGTAGCTGATGCCCTAAGTAGAAAGGTATGTGCCTTATCCTTATCTACTATAGGTGTATCTAATTTTATTGAAGATTGCTGTATTTCTGGATATATATTTGAGACAGATAGAAGACCGATGAGAATTTGTGCTATCAGTGTGGAGCCTGAGTTGTTGATTCGAATCAAAGAAGCACATAAATATGATTTGAGTGTACATAAGTCGATTGAAATGATCTGATCAGGACATCAGTCTGAGTACAAGGTTAGTGATGATGATATTCTATATGTGAATAACCGAGTCGTTGTTCCTGATATTTTAGATTTGAGACAGAATATTTTGAAGGAAGCACATTGTAGTCGATTCAGTATTCATCCTGGAGGTACAAAAATGTACAACGATTTGAAGAATCAGTACTGGTGGAAACAAATGAAGTCTGATGTGACTGAATTTGTATCAAAATGATTAAACTGCCAACAGGTGAAGGCTGAGAGGAAGAAACCAGGAGGTTTATTACAGAGTCTCTCTATTCCTGAATGGAAATTGGACCATATCTCCATGGACTTTGTGATGAAGTTGCCACGATCATCCCGAGGTTGCGATGCTATTTGGGTGATCATAGACAGATTGACGAAATCTGCGTGCTTTATTCCTTATCGAATGACTTATCGTCATGATCAAATGACAGATCTTTATATTCGAGAAGTGGTAAGATTGCACGGTGTGCCAAAGTCGATTGTATCTGATCGAGATCCTAGATTTACTTCGCACTTTTGGCATAGCCTACAGGAAGCTCTAGGTATGCGTTTACATTTAAGTACCGCTTACCATCCTCAAACTGACGGTCAATCTGAATGAAATATTCAGACGCTCAAGGATATGCTGAGAGCTGTGGTACTTGATTTTGGTACTACATGGCAAGATTCTATACCACTCGTGGAATTTTCGTATAACAATAGTTATCAGACGAGTATAGAGATGACACCATTTGAAGCGTTATATGGGAAAAAGTGTCGATCACCATTATATTGGGATGATGTGTCAAAGGTGCCTGAGTTAAGACCGGATATGATTAGACAGATGACTGAGAAGGTGAATTTGATTCACCAGAGAATGAGAACAGCGCAGCACAGACAGACTAGATATGCGAATGTGCGACGACGGTCGTTATCTTTCGAATAGAGAGATAGAGTATTCTTGAAGATTTCACCGTTCAGGGGCACAATCAGATTTGGTAAACGAGGAAAGTTATCTCCGCAATATATTGGGCCATATGAGATACTTGAGAAGATAGGCAATCTTGCTTATCGACTCGCATTACCTATGTCTTTATCTGGAATATATGATGTCTTTCATGTCTCGATGCTTCGGAAGTATATATCTGACGACACTCATATCTTACAACCTGATGAAGCTGAGTTAGATGAAACTCTTAGCTATTTTAAACAGCCGATTCAGGTACTCGATAGAAAGGAAAAACAACTCCGAACAAAGGCCATTCCATTGGTGAAGATTCAATGGAGTCGGCACGGAGTTGAAGAAGCGACATGGGAAGTTGAAGAAGATATGAGGCAGAGATTTTCTTATCTGTTCCACTGATGTGAGTTCTTATTCAGTTTTCTGTTATTCTTTCTTCTTATGAGTATACATACTGCATATTTATACTGCTTATGAATTCGAGGACGAACTCATGTCTTAGTGGGGGAGAAATGTAAGGCCCGAGATTATTTAATTTTAATCCGAGTATATTTAATTTGGGAATATTTAGAGTTTTGATTTAAATTATAATATTCTTAAATTATTTAGGATTGAAATTGAATTAAAATAAAGGCCGAGGACTGAATTGTAATTTCTGAAGACTTGAGGGACTAAAATGCAATTTGGCTGAAGTTATCTGATTTTAAATGTAATACTCAGCATGTCAACGTGTAGTTCCATTGTGAATTCAGAAATAAGAACAGAGGAGCCGAGATCCTTTCTTTTCTTTTGATTTCTTGATTTTCAAATCCTTGTATCTTTTGATCCGATCGTCCGATTTCGATTCCGTAAAGTGTTCTGAAATCCTTACGATGAGCGCTTTGATCTAGTGTAAGTTTTATATCTTTCAGCATGATTTGAAGCTCGAAAGTTGGTAGATATCAGATATTGATGATATGTATATGTTCTTCGACGTTTATGTATTCCGATATCGAAACCGAGTTGACGAATTCATGTTGCTTGTACTTAATCTTGATTTTCAGCTTGTGTCTGAGGGTTAGAGCTGTTGTTATCTTGCTCTTTGAGTTATTATGGCTGATATGATATATGTATGAATTGTATTAGAAGTCAAAAATGGTTTCGATATTTCGTCGGTTACAGATTTTCAATCGCTACGCCGTCGATTTGTGTTTTACGATCATTTTGATAGCCAATGATTGAGCTGAGATGTTAAGTGATATGTTATTGATGTTGTAGCAATGTTATTTTCAGTTTCAGAGTTTATTCGGAGACTATTGACTCAAGAACCTCAACTTCAAGTTGAAGGAAGAAGTGACGAAGGTTTGAAGTGGATTTGATTGACGATTTTTGTTGATTTTGGATTGATTCTGAAATGGTAGACTTGAACGAAGTTTGATATGTGTCTTTTGATATTGTGTTTCGGATTTGAAGCATTTCGAACTGAGAAATACGAAGGTATAAGACGACATCACGAGTCAGGGATTTAAAACTCGAGAATGACATTTCTTGAGTTGTCCCGCAAAAATCACATACTTGATTATCTTTTGATTTGTTTTTGATATTGTCGATCCATCTCAGGTAGTGGATCTTTGAGTTTGAGTTGATATGATATGTTATTGAATTGATTCTATGCCAAGGTCTGAGGCGGCCTTATTTTCGAGTCAAGAATGACTACGATAGATGGATATCCATGTCAAGATCGTTTACGAATCTTGATGGCAAACGACGTTATATGAATCAATTCTTAATCGATATATGCGTTATTTACTCTATTCTTGAGTCATTTATAAATAGAGTTGATATGATTTCTTTAACGCTTTATATATATCGATTATACTGGGAATGATTTCTCACCGGAGTTTATCCGGTTGTTGCTTTGTTTTGTATGTGTGCATGGCAACAGAGGGGGCAGGAGCTAGTCAACGACGTCATTGATAGCTTGGGAGAGAGATTGAGCAAGTGAGGACTCGGGTTGTAGCTGAAGGACTAGGCCTTTGAATGTATCAAACTTAGTGGACAATTAAAAACTTGAAGCACACTTTTGAGACTTTGTGTAGTCTATGGTTTATTGCCTTTGATATTATTAGTTTGATGTAATAAAGGCATGGATTTGTGCTTGATGTTTAGTACTATCATTATATGCATGGTCCTTGATATATTCAACCATGTTTTGTATTGTTTTGAGGTGATTTAGATTGAATGTTCAAGTTTTGACAGCACAAAACTTTTTTGCAGATATTCTGGGTAGAGTGGTCGCTCGATCGGTAGGATTTCACCGATCGTGCGAGGCCTGTTTTTCTTGAACAGAAACTTCAATTTTCTTGTTCGCTCGATCGATAAGATTTGACCGATCGAGTGAGGCCATGAATTGCTCAGACCCGAGGGATGAGATCCCTTGCCCGCTCGATCGGTAGGATTTAACCGATCGAGCGAGGTGCAATATTTTTTTTTTTAAAAAAAATTATTTGGTTTGAGTATTCTTTTAAATACATGATTACTTGTTTATTAATCGATAACTGCCCTAAGACGAGATTAGCAATCCGAGGTCCCCACATCGATATAATAGATTTTTGTCATTTAATGTTTATTTTGTATAATTTTTATTTTTTAAAATATATTTTTATTTTTTTGTAGAAAGTATACTTTAAATTTTCTACAAAAAAATTTAAATTATTTATAAGCTTAGATTTTTTTATTATGTGATTAAATTAAAAATTACTATTATTATTGTGTGTTTTGAATTTTTATTTAATTATTTTTTAAAAAATAATAAAATAAAATCAGGTTGATTGAGTTAGTCGGGTTAGCCGGGTTCAGGTTCGGGTTGACCATTTTCGGGTTCGGATTGAGAATTTTCTAAAAAAATATTTTGCATCCACCCGACCCGAACCCACCCGAATTGACCCTCATAAATCTGAGCCCTATTTATAGAGCACGATCGGACGCTCCGATCTAAAGTTTGGACTTTCCGAACTCGCATGATTTTCACGTGTCAAAAGCATTTCAACATCGGGACAACTGCGTTCGGATGATCCGATCTGGACTTTGGACGTTCCGAACTCTACATGCCCACATCTTTTTGACACCTCATTAGTGTGCATGACCTAACGCACTTCTAACATTCTGATCCTAGTTTGGATGATCCGATCACACCTTGTGCTTTCGAACTGCTTAATAACTGGTTCAGTGCTTTCGAACCCACTTCGGATGGTCCGAACTCTTCGAATGATCTTATGCTTATTTTCTTATTTATGAACCGATTAAAATAGTGATCCGTTAATCATGTTTTACCATTTAATTTCATAAATGGCGAGTTGCTACATGGCAATAGGGTATTTGAGTAAGGCATATATATTTGATCCTCTGACGGGCATAGGGATGTGGATGAAATTTGAATATCCGATGGAGATGAGGATGTGTATGAGAGTGGATACAATAACTAAATATAGGAATGGAGACCTAGAATACTTCCCGAACCCGACCAATTTTGTAGGGCTGCGCGCTTGCCGCTTTACCAAAATTTATAACTGGTGGTAAGAGTGCAACTCAAATCTTTTAAACAACACAACAACCAAAGCGTCATGGTTAGATTGATCTATCCAATAGAAATAATTATTGCACACTAACAATCTCTCACCCAATGATTGCACTCATTGTAATAAATGAGAATCTAACCCATGACCTTGACTCTGATACCAATTGTATGACCGAAGCATCCCAAACACCATGGTTCAATCATTCTATCCATCAGGGACAATTAATTCACCTCAACAGTCTCTCTCCCAATAATTACACTTCTTGCAATCAATGAGAATTGAACCCATGATTTTGGCTCTGATACTAATTATAGGACTGAGCGTGTGCCGCTTTACCAAAAACTATAGCTGGTGATAAGGATGCAACTCAAATTTTTTAAACCGCACAGCAGTCCAAGCGCTATGGTTTGATTGTTCTACCTATTAGGGACAATTATTTCACTCTAACACATTGTCATCCCTAGCTAATCATACCTCACTTCATTTAATTTATAAATCGACATTATTATCCCTACACGTTTCTTCCTAATTTTGTTAAGCCAATTATTACATTTAAAACTTAAATGATTTCCTATTTTATTGTTGTAGGATCGAGATATTTTCGCTTTATTAAAAGCTGTAGTTGATGGTAATGACGCAACTCAAATATTTTAAATAGCACAGTAGTCCAAGCGTCATGGTTCGATGACTCTACCCAACATTGACAATTATTTCACCACAACAATCTCCCTTCTAATAATTGGAACCTTTGTAATTAATGGGAATCGAACTCATGACCCTGTGTCTGATACGGGAAGAAATCCTCTACTATACTTGGTACTACAAACCGTGCTACACTTTGCTAAAAAAAACTCCGTTTGCACAAATTATTAAAAATTAAATTCATTAAACAACATGGATGAACAAAATATAATTAATCATTGATAAAATTTTTGATTCACCTATTTTTTTAATTAAAAAAATCATCAATACATTATTTTACTCATTTATCGTGCTTGGGACACAATTTATTGCCTATTTTAATTGAAAAAATAGGTGAATCGAAAATTTTATCAATGATTAATTATATTTTGTTCATCTATGTTGTTTAGTGAATTTAATTTTTAATAATTTGTGCAAACGGAGTTTTTTTTAACAAAGTGTAGCACGTTTTGTAGCACCAAGTGTAGTAGAGGATTTCATCCCGTCTGGTACCAACTGTAGGATCGAGCGCTTGCCGCTTTACCAAAAACTATAGCTGAGGGTAATGGTGCAACTCAAATTTTTTAAACCACATAGCAGCTCAATCGTCATGTTTCGATCGCTCTATCCAATAGTAACAATTGATATATGAGGATGACTATAAAATACACCTTCCATATATAATATGTACATAAAACTTTAATCATTTTTTAATAAAATAATTTTACGGCATAAATTACATCATTATTATAAGAATCTATATTAATAAATTTATTTAAAAAAACTAGATATCTTGTCACTAGACATTTTAACTATCGAACTAATGTTATTTTTTAAAATATATTTTACTATATGCAAAGTATAGTTATACTATATTAGTAAGATGATATCATTTTAATTTTACGATTTTTCCTAAGTTTGTTTCGTTTTGTTATATTGACTTCAAATGTGTATTATATAATTTACATGGTTATGTATATTATTGATCTGGTTACCGATTAAATAAAATTAGGTGAATTTATTTCGAATTAATAAAATCAAGTTAATATTATAAGCAAATGAAGAAATTTTTTTTTTAAAAAAATTTAATATAATAAAATTGATATTCATCTAAAACTTTATATGATTTGTTATTCAATTATGCAAAAAATTAATGAATAAAAATATATAACATGTATTTTTCAAATTAAAAAAATAATAAGATAATCAAATTCAATTGTACATGTAAATTTATTTAATAATTGATGTCTGATTTTATTTAATGAAAGCTTTATACACTTATTATTATGTCGAGATATAAATAAATACATATTAATGAATTAGATTAAAGTGTAAATTTCATATTATGTTATTTAATTACACGTATGATTATAACAATTTTTTTAAAAAATTTTTAATATCTAATATGGAAAAGTTTAAGTTTGGAAGATCAATCAAACTTATGTATATAAAGAAAGTGGGTACTTTTGTCAAATAAAATAACAAAAAATAAAAATGGAATGTCATTAATGTTATATATAGATATAATATAGTTGATTGATTTGATTGTAATTTACCTTTTTTACACTAATCCCTCTACCCTATAAATAGAGGTGTTTAGTCCATATATTAAACACTCATCTTCTTTTATTATATTCTCTCTTGTCTTTTATTCTCTCATCTTTCTCTACTAAATTTATAACACGTTATCAGCACGAGTGCTCTAGCTTCAAGGTAGAACTCATAAATAATTTTCATTCGTAATCTTTGTGTGGATGCTTTGATAAATCACAATATGTAACTTTCATATTGATGCTCTCGAAATAGTACAAATATTATTATTATTATTATTATTATTTTTTTGCCAATAGTTCAATGATCCGGTAGTAGCACAATATTAAAAATTAATATTGATGCTCTCAAAGTATCTCATATTTTATGTTCATATTATGCTCCTGAAGAAGCATTAATTTTAATTTTATGTTGATGTTCTTGAAGTAACACAACATATTTTTATTGAAAATCTCGATAGATCTATGGATACAATATAAATATATAAGATTTTCAATATTCCTGAAGAATATTATCCAAAATCTTAAGTTTATCAATATTCCCGAAAAATATTGACTTTTATACACTTTTATGCTTGTGTCTTATATTGGGATATTATATTTTTTTATGCATTTATTTTTACTCGATATTAATTGATATTTGTTTATGTGAAGATTTATCATTCTTAGGAAAGTTAATAAATATGATTCCATAATTGTGATTAGATGCTTGTTAACATAATTATATATATATATTGCACGTATATATAATTATTTGTTAACTAATTTTATAACATTGTTCAATAAATTAGTAAATAACATAATTATTTATTTTGTACATTTTTCTACACGTATATATTCTATCTGTTATATATATAAAATTTATTATTATCCTTAAATTCGTTTGTTTGTTTTTTTTAACAGTCGCAATGGCAAACATTACAAAACTTGAATTTGAAGCTCTTGACATCAGTGGAAAAAACTATTTGTCATGGATTTTGGATGCTGAAGTTCATCTTGTTTCTAAGGATCTTGGAAACACAATAAAAGAAGAAAATAATGAATCCCCGCAGGATCTTGCAAAATCACTTATTTTTCTTCGCCACCATCTCGATGATGGATTGAAAGCCGAGTATCTCACTGTGAAGAACCACAAGAACTTTGGAAAAATCTTAAAGAAAGGTTTGACCATCAGAGGAGTGTAGTTCTCCCAAGAGCTCGTTATGAGTGGATCCATCTTTGCCTACAAGATTTCAAATCTGTAAGCGATTATAACTCCGCATTATTCAAGATATGTTCAAAGCTCAAACTTTGTGGAGAAAATATTTCTGATCAAGATCTACTTGAAAAAACTTTCTCCACCTTTTATGCTTCAAATGTGCTCCTGCAGCAGCAATATCGTGAGCGTGGATTTAAAAAATACTTTGATCTTATTTCCTGTCTACTAGTTGCTGAACAGAACAATGAATTACTATTGAAAAATCATCAATTACGCCCAACTGGCTCTACACCATTTCCTGAAGCAAATAAAATATCATTCCCTGAAGTGAATGCCTACTCAACTCAAAATCCCCATATTAGAAGAGGACGTGGGCGTGGTCATGGGCGTGGGCGTGGCCATGGTCAAAACAAAAATTACCAGCAACATGATGAAAAGAGACAGAAAACAAACCACCAGCAGTGGAAACCGAATAATGAAGAAGAAAAAGGGAGAAACATGAAAGAGTATGAAGATAAGTGTTTCAAATGCGGAACGGAAGGGCATTGGTCTCGTACCTGCCATACTCCAAAGCATCTTGTGGATCTCTACCAAAATTTGATCAAAGGAAAGGGAAAAATAGAGACAAATTTTGCTGATGATGATGGCCCTGTTGATATAACTCACTTGGATGTCTCTGATTTCTTTGCACAACCAGACGGGAATATTGATCATTTGATTGGGGGTGGTGTGCTAAAAAATATAGAGTGATCAAGTTCTGCCTTTAATGCTTTCGTATCCCTAAGATTAGTGCTTTTGGATATCTATGTTTTTTTTCTATAATAGTCAGATTTATCTTTTTGGTTTTGGTTTTATTCAGTACAATTTTATTTTCAATTGTAATGGTGGTTAATGTTTTGAGAACTTTATTTAATATAATTTCCTTCTTATGAATATTGAAGTTGTAACTTAATCTATTATGCATTTCTTTTAGATTAATGGGAGAATACCAAGATATATGTCTAGCCGATAGTGGTACAACTCACACCATCCTTCAAAGTAAAAGGTATTTTTTGGAAATAACATTAGCTGAAAATAATATTATAACAATATCGGGTGCATAAAAAATTATTGAAGGTCATGGAAAGGCAAAAATCATTCTGCCAAATGAGACAATTCTATATATTGAAAATGCACTCTACGCTAGCAAATCCAGTAGAAATTTGCTTAGCTTTAAAGATATCCGCAGAAATGGATATCATATTGAAACATTGAATGTAAACAAGGTTGAATACCTTTGTATTACATCTATGATAAGTGGTAAAAAATATATAAAATAAAAATTACGTGAACTCTCTTCTGGGATGTATTGCACAATAATAAAGGCAATTGAGGCAAATACAATCACAAACAAGAATTTTATTGACAAGAAAACTTTCATATTATGGCACGACCGACTTGGTCACCCTGGGAGTTCAATGATGCGAAGAATAATAGATAATTCGCGTGGACATCCCTTAAAGAATCAAAAGGTTCTCCTAAATGGTGACTTTTCATGTGTGGCTTGTTCACAAGGTAAACTAATTATAAGGCCTTCTCCAACAAAGATTGATGTTGAAATTCCAACATTTTTGGAAAGAATTCATGGGGATATTTGTGGGCCTATACACCCATCATGTGGTCCATTTTGATACTTTATGGTATTGATTGATGCATCAACTAAGTGGTCACATGTTAGTTTGCTTGCAACTCGAAATATAGCTTTTGCAAAGCTACTTGGGCAAATGATTAAACTACGAGCTCAATTCTCTGACCACTCAATTAAGGCAATTCGCCTTGATAATGCTGCTGAATTTAAATCACAAGCATTTGATGACTTTTGTATGTCAATAGGGACTTCGGTCGAGCATTCAGTAGCCCATGTCCATACACAAAATGGTCTTGCAGAATCCTTTATTAAGCGACTACAATTAATTGCAAGACCGCTACTCATGAAAACAAAACTGCCATCTTCAGCCTGGGGTCATGCTATCATACACGCTGCATCGTTAATTCGTGTAAGACCAACTAATTACCACCAATATTCACCATTGCAACTTGCATATGGTCAAGAACCTGAAGTTTCTCACATTAGAGTATTTGGTTGTGCGGTACAAGTACCTATCCTACCTACACAACGAATCAAAATGGGTCCCCAACGTAGACTTGGAATTTATGTGGGGTATGAGTCACCGTCTATCATTAGATATTTAGAACCCTTAACAGGCGACTTGTTTAATGCAAGATTTGCAGATTTCCATTTTGATGAAACAAATTTCCAACATTGGGTGGAGAAAAATTGTATCCTGAAGAACAACGAAAAATCTTTTGGAATGAGAAAACATTATCTCATTACGATCCCAGAAACAATCAATGTGAGCAAGAAGTTGAAAGAATCATTCACTTGCAAAGAATTGCAAATCAATTACCTGATGCCTTTGTTAATACAAAAAATGTAACAAAGTCACATACAAGTAGAAAATACCCCAGTGAAGATCGATGTCCCTGCAGGACCATATAATACTTTACCCGCAAATGAATCTAAAATACGCCAGAAGCGTGACCGACCGATTGGTTCAAAGGATACAGTACCCAGACTGAGTATGCAAATGAATCACTGTTTTGAGGTACGAAAGTACTGTTCGAGATATTCTGACTGAGTATGCATGTATTATGTGACTGCATGGTTTACATGTCATTGATTTATGATGCATTCATTTGCATCTTGCTGTATCTCTTTCGAGATATCTGTTAGTAGGGTTGTACCCTATCCTGTTAGTGGATGGATTTCCATCGATTTGGGTCCGGCGTATCCACGGTTATCTCGGTATGGGAGCCACCTCCTGAAGCGACGGCACAGCATGCTACATACCAGGGCCCGGTCTGTCTCTGTTATCTGATCCTTGACCTCGAGTTTTTAGGGAGTTCACTTTGCATGCATGTATACTCATACTCTCGTACTGAGCGTTTTATGCTCACGTCTCGTACTCTGTGTTTCTGGACACCCTATTCCATGGGGCAGGTTTGCGATTGGACGAGGAGGGTGGATCCAGGAGGGGCTAGCCAGTGGTTGACCGGCTGGAGCTTTGTCTAGGTTTATTTCTGTTGTTTTGAGGTTGATACAGCTATTCGATTTGGTTGTATATTATTTGGATAAATTACAGATTCATTTACTTGGGATTGTATAATGTTTATGGTTTCCGCAGTTTATTCTGATATATGTTTTATTAAGTTAATTGCATGCCTAAGTTCTGTATAGTAGGTGATCCGGGTAAGGGTCACTACATTTATGGTATCAGAGCATGCAAAAGAATTCTTGGGATTTAGTCTCATCATGAGATATTTTTGTAGATGGCAAATCGTGACGACCGGAGTTCTCATGGCAGTGTTGGTGGGCGTTGGGGTGATGCCGACCGGGAGCCTCGTCGAGAACGGCATCATCGTCATCATGACGACGAGCGTTTCACTGTGCGTCGATTCTTAGCTTTGGGTCCTAAGCCCTTAGTTGGAGGTGAGTCTCCGGAGGATGCGGAGAACTGGTTAGACCGCATGGAGACGACTTTTCAGACTTTCCATTGCATCGAAGAGCAGAAGATGGAGACCCTGGGTTATCTTCTGGATGGACGTGCACGCAGGTGGTGGAGGTTTACTTCTGTACCTTTTGTTGCGACAAGAGGAGTGGCCACCTGGGCCGAGTTCCGCACAGCTTTCCAAAAGCGGTATTTTCCTCCTGCACTCCGTCAGTCGAAGGCAGGCGAGCTACTGAGTCTGCGACAGGGAGCCATGTCTATTGATGAGTATCAGCAGAGGTTCTTTGATCTGCTATCCTATTGCCCCGAGATTGCTGATAGCTCAGAGATGAAATATAATCTGTTTCTTCAGGGCCTTAACCCTGAGATCCATGACCGTGTGGCGGTTGGCGACGACATGTCCTACGAGGGTTTGGTGAGCCGTTGTCACCAGGCGAAGGACAGCATTCGGCGGAACAGGTCTTTCCCTCATTCGAGGCCTGCTAGTTCTTTGGGTCCCCGTGCCCAATCTTTCAAGAAGTCTGGATCTACTTCTTCCTCTGGTTCTGGAGGTGTTGTCCGTTTCAGTAAGAAGGACAAGTGTGATCACTATGGGAAGAACCATCCATCCGACAAGTGTCGTAGAGATTTTGGAGCTTGTTTCCGTTGTGGAGAGACTGGTCATATCCGGAGGGATTGTCCACTATCTGGGGGAGGCGGTTCTGGTTCTGGTTCAGGATCTGGTTCTCAGGCCACCGTTCAGCAGAGGTCGCAGGGACATCCTGCTGGGAGTTCTCATTTGAGGCCACGAGCTTCTGGCCAGGTATTTGCCCTGAGACATGATCAGGCAGTGGAGGAGAATGAGAAAGTCATCGCAGGTACATTTCTGCTTTAAGGTATACCTGCTCTTGTACTTATTGACACTGGTGCATCTCATTCCTTCATTTCTGCACGTTTTGTTAAGAGGCATAAGTTACCATGCATTGCACTAGACGTAGTGATGTCTATTTCTACTCCGACGGGCCAATCTGCTTTGGCTAAGCGTCTAGTGATGGGTTGCCCTTTAGAGTTCGAAGGAAACATTCTGTTAGCAAATCTCATGGTCCTGGCGATGGACGACTTTGATTGCATTCTGGAAATAGATATGTTGACTACCTATCGAGCTTCAGTGGACTGCTATCAGAGATTAGTACGCTTTCATCCGGATGGGAGTGAGAGCTGGTTTTTCTATGGTGAGGGAGCGCAACCCCCAATGCCTTTGGTATCAGCTTTGAGAGCCTGTCGAGCTCTAGAGTCTGGCGGGGAAGGCTACCTTATCTATGCAGTTGATTTGTCCGCTGAGAGTATTGGGATAGAGAGCATTCCTATTGTGGATGAATTTCCAGATGTATTTCCTGATGAGATTCCGGGTTTTTCCTCCTACTAGGGAAGTCGAGTTTGGCATAGAGTTGATGCCGGGTAATTCACCTATTTCTCGAGCACCGTATCGTCTGGCTCCGTCAAAGATGCGTGAGTTGAAGAATCAGCTACAGGATCTTTTGGACAAGGGGTACATTCGTCCTAGTGTATCTCCTTGGGGAGCTCCTGTTATCTTTGTAAAGAAGAAGGATGGGTCGATGCGGTTGTGCATTGACTATCGGCAGCTGAATCGAGTCACTGTGAAGAACAAGTATCCGTTGCCTCGTATTGATGACTTGTTTGATCAGCTGCAGCGCACATCAGTTTACTCCAAGATTGACTTGAGATCTGGGTATCATCAGTTGAGAGTCCGTGATCAGGACGTAGCCAAGACTGCATTCCATACTCGCTATGGACATTACGAGTTTCTAGTAATGCCATTTGGTTTGACTAATGCGCCGGCTATATTCATGGATCTGATGAACCGTGTTTTCAGGGAGTATTTGGACAAGTTTGTCGTGGTATTCATTGACGACATCTTGGTGTATTCGCGTAATACGGAAGAGCATGTTTTTCACTTGCGGTTGGTACTACAGACTCTTCGAGATGAGAAGTTGTACGCCAAGCTGAGCAAGTGTGAGTTCTGGATGGATAGAGTGGTATTTCTTGGCCATATCATATCCAGGGAGGGGATTTCTGTTGATCCAAGCAAGATTGAAGCAGTACTTAATTGGTCGCGTCCGACGACAGTTGCTGAGATCCGTAGTTTTCTGGGTCTAGCAGGGTATTATCGTCGCTTCATTCTAAACTTCTCTCAACTAGCTCGATCTTTGACGCAGCTTACCCGCAAGGGTGTGGATTTCGAGTGGTCCTCCGAGTGTGAGGAGAATTTCTGTGAGCTTCGATGGCGGTTGACTTCTGCGCCGGTGTTGGCATTATCGTCAGGATCTGGAGGGTATGTGGTTTACACGGATGCTTCTCTTCAGGGGTTAGGTTGTGTCCTGACTCAGAATGGGCATGTGATTGCATACGCTTCTAGACAGCTAAAGCTTCACGAGGACAACTATCCAGTCCACGATTTGGAGTTAGCAGCCATTGTGTTCGCTTTGAAGATCTGGCGTCATTATCTGTATGGCAAGAAATTTGAGATCTTCACCGACCATAAGAGTCTCAAATATTTGTTCACTCAGGTGGAGTTGAACATGAGGCAGAGACGTTGGATGGACTTGCTTAAGGACTATGATTGCGAGATTAAGTACCATCCGGGAGCTGCTAATCTCACCGCTGATGCCTTGAGTTGCAAGGTGCGACTATCCGCACTTTAGACATGTTCGATGTCTAGTGCGGTCAATGACTGTTGTACTTCAAGTTATACCTTCAAGCATAAGAAATGTATGCAGAGTATCCAGATGTTTGCAATATTATCTGAGCCAGCCTTGTATTCGCGGATCCGAGATGCTCAGATGTGTGATTCGAAGACCCAGCGTTTAGCTCGTCTGGATTTCATTATCAGTCAGATGGCTTTCTGTGTTTGTCTGGTAGGCTTGTGATTCCGCTGGATGAAGAGTTGCGAGAGGAGATTTTGTCTCAGGCACATCGCACTAAGTTGAGTATTCATCCTGGGAGCAACAAGATGTACAAGGATCTACGTACTCATTTCTGGTGGAAGAGAATGAAATGCAGTGTTTATCAGTTTGTTTTGAGATGTTTGGTGTGTCAACAGGTCAAAGCAGAGCACCGACGACCTGGAGGATTGCTTCACAGTCTGCCTATTCCTGAATGGAAATGGAAGTTTATCACAATGAACTTTGTGACTCATTTGCCGGTATCCCCGAGGAACTGTGATACTATCTGGGTTGTGGTGGATCGACTAACCAAGTCAGCGCATTTCATTGCCTATAGCCGGGAGTACAATGTGGGTCGTATGGCACGGATGTACATTCAGGAGATCGTTCGACTTCATGGAGTGCCTGTGAGCATTGTCAGCGATCGGGACCCCAGGTTCACTTCTAGATTCTGGGGGAGTATTCAGCGTGCGATGGGTACTACTCTCAGTTTGAGTACTGCCTATCATCCGAAGACTGATGGTCAGTCAGAGCGCACTATCCGTACTTTGGAGGATATGCTTAGAGCGTGCGTCATGGATTTTGGTTCAGCCTGGCAGGATCATTTGCCGTTGATCGAGTTCGCGTACAACAAAAGCTATCACACTAGTATTGGGATGACACCTTTTGAGGCATTGTACGGGCGACGTTGTCGTACTCCACTCTTCTGGGAAGAAGTGGGGGAGAGACAGGCTGAGGGACCGGAGTTTATCCAGCAGGCGATAGACATTGTTGATCAGATCAAGAAACGGATTAAGACTGCACAGGATCGTCAGGCCAGCTATCCTAATATCAAGCGTAGGCCTTTGCAGTTCGATGTCAGGGAGAAAGTGTTTCTGAGAGTGTCACCTTTCCGCAATATTCTCAGATTTGGCCTTAAGGGCAAGTTGTCTCCCAGGTTTATCGGTCCGTTTGAGATCTTGGAGAGCATTGGTGATTTGGCTTATCAGCTAGCTTTGCCACCGCATCTTTCCAGTATTCACGACGTGTTCCACGTATCTCTGTTGCGACGGTATGTGGCGGATGAATCTCATATTCTGCAGCGGTCTGAGGTTCAGGTGAACAAAGATTTGACTTATATTGAGAAACCTATTCGTATCCTGGATTATAAGGATAAGGTTTTACGGAACAAAGTCATTCCTTTGGTTTTAGTTCAGTGGCAGCGCCGAGGCACTGAGGAAGCTACTTGGGAGCTTGAGGACAGGATGCGTGAAGACCATCCTGAGTTGTTTTGATTTCATTCTTAAAGTTGTATTCAGTTGCAAACTCTGTAAACGTTTGATTTGAATGAAGAATGTTTCTGATTTTTGTATTGCATTCGGTACTTAAGATCTGATTTCGAGGACGAAATATCTTAAGTGGGGGAGAATGTAGTAGCCCGTAACCAAAATCAGTAATTGAGGGATTAATCATAATTACTTGAATATAGTTCGGAAGCTCCGAAGGTGGGTTCGGAAGTTCCGAACAGGATCGGAAGCTCCGATGCAGGATCGGAAGCTCCGATCATATTACGTCAGGCATGACGATTGGCTAGATCGGAAGCTCCGATCAGGACCGGAAGCTCCGATCACCCCTATCCGGAGTCAACAAGTGATATTTTGACACGTGGCAAATCAGGATCTTCGAAAGCTCCGATGGCAGGATCGGACGTTCCGATCGGGGTTCGGACGTTCCGATCAAGGATCGGAAGTTCCGATTGTTGTCTATAAATAGAAGGCCGAGGCTTCACTTTCATTTGCCAATTCCAAGTTTTCCTTTCCATTCTAGTCCTTTTGGAGCTGTTCTAGTCTTCTTAGGCTTGGCCCGGAGGTCGGCGAGACATTCGGGAGTCGTAGCGGAGTTGTGCCCAAGTTCTGGAGGCATCGACATCAAAGGGCTAACGACGGACGAAGGTATAGCTTTTGCTTCCTATAAATATTTAGGAGTATGCAATAGCTTAGTTAAGGCTTTTAGAAGCACTTTAATGATAGTAGTATCATTTGGCAGTGTAGAGTAGACTATAGGCGTGAACCTAGAGTTGGTAGAGCTTGCACTGATTTGAGGTACGGAAGTACTGTTCGATATCCTGACTGAGTATGCATGTATTATGTGACTGCATGGTTTACATGTCATTGATTTATGCTGCATTCATTTGCATCTTGCTGTATCTCTTTTGAGATGTCTGTTAGTAGGGTTGTACCCTATCCTGTTAGTGGATGGACTTCCATCGATTTGGGTCCGGCGTATCCACGGTTATCTCGGTATGGGAGCCACCTCCTGAAGCGACGGCACAACGTGCTACATACCAGGGCCCGGTCTGTCTCTGTTATCTGATCCTTGACCTCGAGTTTTTAGGGAGTTCACTTTGCATGCATGTATACTCATACTCTCGTACTGAGCGTTTTATGCTCACGTCTCGTACTCTGTGTTTCTGGACACCCTATTCCATGGGGCAGGTTTGCGATTGGACGAGGAGGGTGGATCCAGGAGGGGCTAGTTAGTGGTTGACCGGCTGGAGCTTCGTCTAGGTTTATTTCTGTTGTTTTGAGGTTGATACAGCTATTCAATTTGGTTGTATATTATTTGGATAAATTACAGATTCCTTTACTTGGGATTGTATAATGTTTATGGTTTCCGCAGTTTATTCTGATATCTGTTTTATTAAGTTAATTGCATGCCTAAGTTCTGTTTAGTAGGTGATCCGGGTAAGGGTCACTATAGCTACATCATCAAATCACTCTGAAATCATTGCAATGCATGAAGCAAGTCGAGAATGCATATGGTTGAGATCTATAACTCAACATATTCAAGAATCATGCGGACTACCAACAACGAAAGATAGCCCGACGACTATTTTTGAAGATAATACTGATTGCATTGCACAATTAAAAGGAGGGTATATCAAAGGCGATCGAACGAAACACATTTCACCAAAGTTTTTCTACACGCACGAACTTCAACAAAAAGGTGATATTGATGTACAACAAATCCGTTCAAGTGACAATGTAGCTGATTTATTCATAAAGGCATTACCGACATCAACATTCAAGAAATTGGTGCAAAAGATAGGGATGCATCAATTAAAAGATATTCGGTGATTGAAATCAGGGGGAGTATCAATTGTTGTACTCTTTTTCCTTCGTTCAGGTTTTTTCCACTGGATTTTACTGACAAGGTTTTAACGAGGCAATATTGGACTCTCTATCAATCATCTAAGGGGGAGTGTTATATATAGATGTAATATAGTTGATTGATTTGATTGTAATTTACCTTTTCTACACTAATCCCTTTACCCTATAAATAGAGGTGTTTAGTCCATATATTAAACACTCATCTTCTTCTATTATATTCTCTCTTGTCTTTTATTCTCTCATATTTCTCTACTAAATTTATAACAATTAAGAACTTTTGGAATGTCTTAAATTATATTATGTGTAGTATAAGTTTTATTAGTGGAATATATCAATTATCAGTAACCTTCTGACCAAAAAATGAGAAAAAAGATCTTATTACTTAACCCGTTTGGTAGGCTTCATAACTCCATGATTGTTTTGCAAGCCCACATTTGTCTCAATTTTCGAGCTTAGATAAGCATACAGATTGATAGAAATTCACTATTGCACTTTGACAACTAATCTACCTCTTCTGCCGTGGATTACTTTTGTCCTCGTGGATTACACAATATCATTTACCAAACTACCCCTTCAATATAAATAATAGAGACCACAACTCACTTCAGTGCGTAAACCTAAATCTCTCTTCATCCTTCTTGTGTTGAGCGGCGCCGAAAATATAGAAAATCGGAGGATGAATGGTGACCCATTAACATCCTGCTACAATTTGAAGGTCTTCGAGATGGATTAGTTTAAATGGTCTTTGATCATCTTCTTCAGATCTGGCTAATATGAGCTTCTGTATGCAAATTCTCGTATCAATTTTGGAATTGATTTGTGTTCAGAAATCTCGATTTCGAAATAAATCTAGGTTAGAGAAAGACTTACCTCTACGCATCGAAGGTAGCCGAAGTGGAGAACATCTAATGGATTTGCTTCTTCGATATTCAGATCTGGAAATGGGAAGCATATACAATTTTGGAGCATTTAATCCCCTTCTTCAGTTTTGCCGAGTAGTGGGTTAAAGTAGGTGGACTTAGAAATAATCGATGGGTTTGAGGAGGAAGATTTTGGTTGGTAGGGAGGACATTTTGGTCCACCTAAAAAATACATGTTAACTTATCACACCTCAAAGAAACATACCAAACATAAAAATAAACTATCAAATACATACATACCTTCCCTAATTAACCACTTATCAATCAATCTTCTAGTCCTTGAATTATCTCATCCTTGTACCAAACGGGTTAATTTGAACAATAGATTCATATATTAAGAAGTATCAATCCTTCTATCCAAAAAATGAGGCAAACATAGGCTTGAAAATAATCAAGGTTTATCAACCCCACCAAATAGCTCTTATTTGTGTATTTTGTGAAAATACTTACCAATATTTTACATAACCCAAATAAAAAATAAAATTGGAACTATTAATTTTTATGTATATAATAAATTATAATATACGAAGATATTTTATTTAAATTTTAAATTTAGTATTATTTGAAAATTTTTAAAATTTTAATTGTTGATGTTAAATAGTATTGCATTTGAATTTTTTAAAGGTAAATTAAAATTTTATAGCAGAAGGAAAGTTATAAGGGTAGTTTTGTGTAAGATTAAATTAAGTAGATAAGATGTGATGTTATTAACTCTTTTTTGTTTTGAGCAAAACTTATAAATATTATTACGAGGAATCGTTCATTACAAGTTATACCAAGCAATGTAAAAACTCATTATTCACCCAAACAAAAGGTGAAGGAGAGGAAGAAGAAAAAAAACAATCTTATGTGCTATGCTATTAGCCAATCTATTATCTGGAACAAGCTCAGAATAGTAGGTTCATTAAACATTTCTCTAATTTCGAAGGCACAAACTCCAATGTAGCCCAAATCAGTTAAAAGACAGTGACTACTTGCACTGTCAATAAAGAATCTGTTGCCACTTGAACATCTCTAAATTTCTTTTGATAGAGAAGCTCGACACCCTCCCTGATCGCTTGTAGTTCACCATAGACAACAAAGATAGGTTTATTAATCTTGTTGGAATAGATAACACGTTTTTAGTTCTATATCAAGGAATACACGTTTCTTTCCTTTATTTTCCTTTACTATATAAAGACGCTCTTGTACTGTTCATTGACAATTATTGTAATACAATCATTTTCCTCTCTTCTTCGACAATGAAGTGGGAGTTCATCTATAGCATCTATTTTACTTTAACATGGTATCAAAGCAAGGATTTATGATCCTTCTCTGATTTTTTTTCCTTCTTCTTTCTTCTACAAATCACTGCGATATTTAGCAACTAGATCTAGATCGAGATCTATCAACACCGAGTTCGATTGAGATCAGCTCGATTGGTGAATTTCGTAATGACAACTACTATTGGTTTCAATGATCCATTATACATTCATCCATCCGATACACCAGGTATGAATCTCGTTAATGAGCAGCTGGTAGGCACCGAAAATTATGCAATTTGGAGCAGAGCAATGCTAATTGCTTTATGTGCTAAGAACAAAACTGGATTTATTGATGGATCGTGTACGAAACCAGCTCGCGAAGAAGTTTTATCATATCAGTGGGAAAGTTGCAATGCATTGGTATTATCGTGGATCATGAATTCCGTTTCTAAGGAGATTTTTGGTGGTATTATTTACGCATCAGATGCTGCAGCTGTTTGGAGCGATCTTAAGGAACAATTTGACAAAATTAGTGGTTCCAGAATTTTCTCGATCCATCGCGAGATTGGACGGCTAACACAGAATAATAGCACTGTGTCTTCTTACTATTGCAGATTGAAGCAACTTTGGGATGAATATTCATCATTTGTTGTTCTTCCTTGTTGCGAGTGTGCTACATCTAAGAAATATGTTGAGCATGATCAGCAACAGAAGCTTTTGCAATTCCTCATGGGGTTGAATGATAGTTATTCTCCAGTTCGAAGTCAAATTTTGATGATGACTCCATTGCCTACGGTAGGCCAAGCTTTTTCAATTATATCACAGGAGGAATCCCATAGATCACTTACAACTGTAGAATTGCCTTCGGCTGCTTTCTTCTATGTTCAAAAGAAACAAAATAATGATAGGAAGGAAATTCTGAAATGTGACTACTGTAACTGGACTGGTCATACCAAAGAGTTTTGTTACAAGCTAGTGGGATATCCTCCTGGTCACAAACTGTATAAAGCAAACAGTAATGGTAAAGGGCAACCAACAAGAGGAGGCAGAGATTATTTTCGAGGCCCGAAGACATCTGCAAATACATGCATGAATGATGATTCTCATATCAAGACTTTACCATTAAAAAAACAGGAAGAAGACAATAGTGATGTAGCCTCCTCACTTTTCACTCCGAGGCAGTATGCAGAGATTATGAAGATGCTTAAATCTTACAATGTACAATCCCCAGCTGAGCCAGTGGTCAATATGGCAGGTATTACTCCATCATCAACTCAATGGATAATTGATAGTGGGGCAAATGAGCATATGGTTGGAGATGCTACTATGTTGCTAAATTCTAGATCTGTAGAAACTTCCTTTAGATCAGTAAGATTGCCAAATGGAAGCAAGGTTCCTGTTAGTAGAATAGGGTCTGTTTTTCTCTCAAATTCTATCAAACTTGATAATGTGTTACATATGCCAGATTTCCGTTTTAACCTCCTCTCCGTGTCCAAATTTACCAAGGATCACAACTATTTTGTCACCCTTTATCCCCATTTTTGTGTATTTCAGGACCTCAAGACTGGGAAACTAATGGGGATTGGTAAAGAATTCAATGGTCTATATCATCTAGATACAAGGTTCCTTTCCAGCCACAGTTCCAGCTTCATGTCTTCACCTTCATTATCTAAATATTACTGTAATACTTCTGTTCATAAGAAAAATAGTAGTTCAGCTGATGTTTCTCTTTGACATAAAAGGTTAGGTCATATGTCTTTTTTAAGAATGCAATTACTTCCTTTTATACATAACAATGTACATCTTCAACATTGTAATGTTTGTCCATTATCAAAACAAACTAGACTTCAATTTCCTTTAGCAAGAGCAAATAAATCCTTCGCTTTATTTGAGTTGATTCATCTTGACATATGGGGTCCGTTTCATACAGCCACACATACTGGAGAAAAATATTTCTTGACTATTGTAGATGATTTCTCCAAAGCAACATGGGTCTATCTCATGCATTTCAAGGATGATGTTTTACAGATCCTTAAGAACTTTTTCAATCTTGTGCGTACTCAGTTTTCTTCTTTCGTAAAGGTCATTAGAACTGATAATGCTCGTGATTTTTTTAATCATGCTTGTGCATTGCTCTTCAATTCTTTGGGAATTGTGCATCAGAGTTCTTGTCCATATACCCCACAACAAAATTGAGTTGTTGAACGTAAGCATAGACACATCCTTGAGATAGCTAGAGCGTTGCGTTTTCAGTCATGTCTTCCTATCCAATATTGGGGTGAATGTGTCTTGACTTCTTGTTGCCTTATTAATCGAACACCTAGTCCTCTATTGAACAATAAGACTCCGTATGAAATATTGTTTAATAGAGTTCCTTCTTTTGCTCATCTGCGGATTTTTGGTTGCCTCTGTTACACAACCGTTTTGAATCCTAAAGATAAATTCTCTGCTCGTGCAAAAGCATGTGTTTTTCTAGGCTATTCTAATACTCAAAAAGGGTACAAAGTAATGGATCTTGACACTAAAAGATTTTTTGTTTCACGAGATATTGTTTTCCATGAAGATATATTTCCGTTTGCTACTTCTAAGCCTGCTCAACCTCTATTTTCTCATCATCCTTATTCTGCCATTGATCTTGGTCCATCTTCTGTTCCAGAGGTTATAGCTCCTCGCGTCTCTACAGATATACCCGATCCTTTGTCTCCAGTTTCCCCACACGTGTCACCAATTTCTCAACCATTGAGACGTTCACAACGAGTCATTAAAGCACCTGTTTGGGCCCATGATTATTCATGTCCCACATTATCTCATAGCAATTTAGCTACATGTCTTTATCCTCTAGATCAATACCTTTCATATTCTACCTTTTCTTCATCGTATCAATATTTCGTAGCTTCCATTTCTTTTGATAGAGAGCCCAATACTTATCACGAGGCTCTCTTAGATCCTAGATGGAAGGCAGCTATGGATTTAGAATTGGCAGCTTTGGACTCCAACCATACATGGGATTTAGTTAATTTGCCAGTTGGTAAAAAGCCTATTGGTTGCCGATGGGTGTTTAAAATTAAAAGAAATCCAGATGGTACTGTCGATCGCTTTAAAGCACGTCTTGTAGCCAAGGGTTACACACAACAAGAGGGAATTGATTACCATGATACTTTCTCTCCTACCGCTAAGATTGTTACACTTCGTTGTTTCTTAAGTGTTGCAGCAGCATATCGATGGCCTCTTTACCAAATGGATGTCACTAATGCTTTTCTTCAAGGTGATCTTGATGATGAAGTTTATATGACAGCACCACAGGGTTATTTGTCTCAGGGGGAGTCTCGAGTTTGCAGATTGCTGAAATCTTTATATGGCTTAAAACAGGCATCTCGCCAATGGAATATTAAGTTTGCCACCTTCATGCAACAAGCTGGTTTTGCTCAATCTGCTCATGATCATTCTCTCTTTATTAAACATGTTTCAGGCTCTATTACTATGCTTTTGGTGTATGTCGATGACATTATTGTCACAGGGAGCAGTGAACAACACATTGCTGATTTGAAGACATTTCTACATTCTCACATTAAGATCAAAGACCTTGGGTCCTTTCATTATTTTCTTGGCATCGAAGTGGCACGTTCTAGTGCAGGCCTTTATCTCACTCAGCGCAAATATGTACTGGATTTGTTGACAGATTCTGGTTTGATTGGTTTTAAGCCATGTGATACTCCTATAATGCAGCATCTTAAGCTCACGAGTAAAGATCTTGATGATATTATACACCAGACCTCTTCTGATGTGCCAGAAGATGTTTTGTTGCCTGATCCTAATGCTTTTCGGAGATTGGTTGGACGTCTCATTTATCTTACCATTACAAGGCCTGACATCTGTTATGCTGTTCAATTTCTCAGCCAGTTTATGCATAACCCGAAGCAATCTCATCTCGACGCTGCTACTCGTGTGCTACGGTACTTGAAATCTTCTCCCGGGATGGGCATTTTACTTTCTGCCTCTAATAATATGTCTCTTACTGATTATTGCGACTCTGATTGGGCTGCTTGTCCGATGACACGTCGTTCTGTCACGGGTTATTGTATTAAACTGGGTGATTCCTTGGTTTCCTGGAAATCTAAGAAGCAAAACACTGTTTCTCGTTCTTCCGCTGAAGCTGAATATCGTGCTATGGCTAGCACTACTTGTGAAGTGACTTGGATCACTGGGCTACTCCGAGATATGGGTGTCCAGCTTACTTCTGTTCCGCTTTTATTTTGTGATAATGAGGCAGCTTTACACATAGCTGCGAATCCTTTATATCACGAGCGTACTAAACACATTGAGATTGATTGTCATCTGATTCGTGAGAAGATCAAACACGGTATAATTCGAACCGCACACATTTCTTCTACCGAACAACTTGCTGATGTTTTTACCAAAGGATTGGGCCGTGATCAACATGCATACTTATTGTCCAAGCTTGGTGTTTTGAATCTCCACCAACCTTGAGGGGGAGTGTTGGAATAGATAACACGTTTTTAGTTCTATATCAAGGAATACACGTTTCTTTCCTTTATTTTCCTTTACTATATAAAGACGCTCTTGTACTGTTCATTGACAATTATTGTAATACAATCATTTTCCTATCTTCTTCGACAATGAAGTGGGAGTTCATCTATAGCATCTATTTTACTTTAACAAATCTGCTTAGCAAAGGCCATCAATAATCTCCCTTGGTTGTCACGGAGGATGCCACCGACACTATAATGCCTCGAGTTATCATTGACGCAAGCATCCACGTTGAGCTTTAGTGGGCTGGTAGTTGGTCACATCCATCACTGGACCACCCTACACACCGGTTCCATGCCATCCTCTACGTGCTTGTTGGAAATCAGCCATGAGAGCCCTGTACCAGGACACGTCTGTGGCTATTGGATGCCCATCCATATCATGAATGAAGTTTTTCTTTTCTTTCCAGATAGCCCAAGCAATTATTGCAAACTTCTCAAATTCCTTTTTAATCAACCGATCACGCATCCATGAACAAAAATCAAGTGTACCACCTTCCTTGGATTTTTTAAATATGTGATGGAATTCTGTGTTCTTACAAAGATGCTTGATCGGCGCATGAAAGAACAGAGAGTGGCATGTAGAGTCCATGCCGAACTGACAAAGCGAGCACGCAGGAGATACTGGTACATGATGGCAGAGTAAGTTCTGGTTGGTGTGGATAGTGTCATTGGAAACATTCCACCAAAAAATACGGATTTAGGCGGCAGAGAAAAGCTCCATATGAATGGCCACCACTTATTGAATAATCAAATTGATTTTCTGGGGGAAAAAATAGTTCTCTCTCTAAACGATATGCATCTCGTACCGAATACCGTCCTTCCTTTTCAAAAGTCTAGAATTGAGTTTCTTTGGTAGATGGAGTGCTAGTGGGATTTTAAAAATCTCTCCAGCTAAAAAAAATGTTGAACTTGTGAGAAATCAAGCCTTGATCCCACAAGAAATCCTTGATTAGTGTGCTCACTGGATTGCTTAGTTGCCACGGGTTCGAAGAATGTCCAAGTTTTGAAGACAAACTTGGTATCCAGTTATTTTCATATACATCAATGGATGTACCATCTCCAACTCTCCAAATGAGGCCATTTTCGAGAATCCCCTTACTCCATAGAAGTGACCGCCAAGTATATTAAGGGTTGCTGCCAAGACTTGCTTCAAGGAGTCTCCCATGTTTAAAATATCGTTCTTTTAACACTCCAAAAGATAAGAAATCCTGGTTTTGTAGAAGGCACCAAAGTTGCTGAGCTATGAGTGCTCTGTTGAATTCATCCATTTTTTGAAATCCCAAACCACCTATCAATTTCGGCTTGCATAGATAATCCCAAGACTTCCAGTGCATCTTCTTTTTCCCCATCTCCACTCCCACCAGAAATTGGGACACTCCATTTTCAATGTCCTCACAGAACGACATAGGAATCCTGAAACAGGACATAGCATATGTAGGTATAGAGTGGAGAATTGATTTGATGAGAACTTCCTTACCTCCAACGGAGAAGCATCTTTGTCACCCACCCTTGGATGTGTTTCACCACTCTTTCAACTAGGTATTTAAATTGAAGTCGCTTGCTTCTTAGAGACACCGTAGGAATCCCTAGGTATAGATTGTGACCCTGGACCACTGGGATTGTCAAATCCATTTTGTTGATTTGTACAAGCATCTGGTTTGTATTGGGGCTGGATTATAAGGCAGATTTATCATTATTTATTATTTTTCTGGAGGCCCTTTCATAAAGCAATAAACACTTCTTGACCCGAGCACTCTTCTCCATTGTCGTCCTAAAAAACACCAGACTATCATCAACAAAGAAAAGGTGAGATATTGGTGGGCTAGAAGAAGCAATATTCATCCCTCGGATTAGATTTCTTGATTCATAGGAGCTTAATAAGGCTAACAGCCCCTAGGCACAAAGTACAAATAGATATGGTGATAAAGGATCACCCTGTGTAAGGCCCGGGATTATTTAATTTAATCCGATTATATTTAATTTGGGAATATTTAAAATTTCGATTTAAATTCTAATATTCTTAAATTATTTAGGATTGAAATTGAATTAAAATAGAGGGCTGAAGACCGAATTGCAAATATTGAAGAGTTGAGGGACTAAATTGCAATTTGGATTGAATATATCTTTTCACTCATTTGAGCAGTCAGATTACACGTGTATATGCATGAGTATTCATCACTTCCTTCAGAATTTACAGAGCACCAAGCCGAGATCTTCCTTTCTCTTTGAGTTTTGATTTTCAAATTCTTGTATCTTTTGATCCGATCGTCCGATTTCGATTCCGAAAAGTGTTCTGGAATCCTTATGACGAGGGCTTCGATATAGTGTAAGTTTTTACTTCTTTCGGCATGGTTTGAAGTTCGAAAGTTGGTAGATATCAGATATTGATGATATGTATATGTTCTTCAACGTTTATTTATTCCGATATCGAAACTGGGTTGAAGAATTCATGTTGCTTGTACTTAATCCTGATTTTCAGCTTGTGTTCGATGGTTATAGCTGCTGTTATATGGTTATATGAGTGATTATTGATGTTATGATATGCATATGGATTGTATTCGAAGTCGGAAAATGTTTGATATTTCGTCGGTTATCGATTTTCAATCGCTACGCCGCCGGTTTAGGTTGTGAAGTTGTTTTGATAGCCTATGATTGAGCTGAGGATCTTGTGATTGTATACTGATACTTCTTGGTCATAATCGTTACATTTCAGATTAGTTTCAAGCTCGATCAACTCAAGAAGTCCGACTTTGAACCGAGAAAGTTTGTTGGAGGTTTGAAGTGATTGTGTTGACATTATATTGATGAGTTTGATCAGATTTTGGTTTGATCATTTTGAATGAAGTTTGATATGATTGTTCTGATTGTTATATTTCAGATTTGAAGTGTTCAGAACCAAGATATACGAAGGTATAATGACGACATCACGAGTTAGGGAGTTTAAAACTCAAGATCGATTATTCTTGAGTTGTCCCGCCAAAACCACATACTTGTTTATGTTTTGATTTGATTTTGATGTTATCGATCCATCCCAGGTAGTGGATCTTTGATTTAAGTCGATATGATTATGATACGAGATGCTATTGAATTGGTTCTATGCCGAGGTCGGAGGTTGACCTTATTTTCGAATCCGAAATGATTTCGATAGATGAATATCCATGTCAAGATCGTTTACGAATCTTGATGGCAAACGACATTATATGAATCAATTCTTAATCGATATATGCGTTATTTACTCTATTGTTGAGTCGATTATAAATAGAGTCGATATGATTTATTTAACGCTTTATATATGTCGATTATACTAGGAATGATTTTTCATCGGAGTTTATCCGGCTGTTGCTTTGTTTTGTATGTGTGCATGGCAACAGAGGGGGCAGGAGCTAGTCAACGACGACATTGATAGCTCGGGAGCGAGATTTAGCAAGTGAGGACTCGGGTTTTAGATGATGTATGATAGTTGGACTAGCATCAAATTTGTAGAAGAATTATGACTTGAAGTACACTTTGTGTAGCTTATGGTTTTGATGTCTTTGTTACTATTCGTTTGATGTAATAATCGCATGAATTGATGCTTGAGACTTCATATATGTATATATGCATGTTCCAGAATTGAAAAACCATGTTTGAGTTGGTTTTGGATTAATTTTCCAAGTCTTGACAACATAAGTGTTTCTGCAGATTTTTCTGGGCAGAGAGGCCGCTCGATCGGTAGGATTTAACCGATCGAGCGAGGCCTTAAAAATGCAAAACAGAGAATTGAAGTTTTGAGCTCGCTCGATTGGTAGGATTTGACCGCTCGAGATCAAAATATGCTCAGACCCGAGAAATGGGATTTCCAGCTCGCTCGATCGGTAGGATTTAACCGATCGAGCGAGGTGCAATATTTTAATTTTTTTTATTTGGTTTGAGTATTCTTTTAAATACATGATTAATTGTTTATTAATCGTTAATTGCCCTAAGATGAGATTAGCAACCCGAGGTCCCCACAACAGGTGGTATCTGAGCTTTAAGTTTCTCGGACTGAGAATAGATGAGCGGGAGTCTTTTATTCTGATTTATATATTCGTGAAGCATGTGTATTATCTGAATTGATTTACAGCTTTAAGAATTGCATGCTATCTATTTATCTGATGTGATTGGAAGCATGTTAGACTGCAATTGAATCAGAACTCGATCTCTTGAGAAGGCATTGTGTGCTTATCAGAGAAGGGACTGAAACAAAATTGTGTTATGATGTGATGATGAATTGTACACTAATCTGTTTGATTATCAGATATGCCTCCCTGACAAGCACCGACTACTAGACAGACTTTGGCAATGAATCAGCCAGAGCAGACTAATGCTGCACAAATACCAGTGACAGCACCTGAACATGGACAGAGTAGTACTTCTGCTGATGTGTTTGGTGATGCTAATCCGATGGAGAAACTTTTAAAACGATTCCAGTCATTCAAACCACCAACGTTGCAAGGAACTAAAAATTATGTTGATTGTGAGAATTGGCTTGAGGATATCGAGCAGTTATTTGAATCCCTCGGCTATACAGATGATCGTCGTGTGAGACTGGTGATTCATCAACTACATGACCTTGCAAAAAGTTGGTGGATAGCGACGAAGAGAGAGTGTTTGAACAGCAAGGTACTGTTATTACCTGGTTAGTATTTCGAACTGCTTTCTATCAACGGTTCTTTCCTGTTTCTTATCGAAAGGACAAAGGGGCAGAGTTTGCAAGTTTGCAACAGGGACAGTTAAATATCGAAGAATATGTTGCAAAGTTCACTAGTTTGTTGAAGTTTGCTCCACATATTGTTGTTAGTGATGAAGCTCAAGCCGATCAATTCATCAATGGCTTGAATCCCGATGTGTTCACTCTTGTCAATTCGGGACGACCGAATAACTTTGCCGATGCTTTGAATCGTGCAAAGGGGGCTGAAGCAGGAATAATGAGGCAACGAGGAGCACAGTTTGTGCTACAACCGATGAGACAACCGTAAGAGCAGCCACAGATTCCACCACCACCTCGATTTGATGCTGGAGGTAGTAGTAGTGGTAAAAAAAATTTCTTTAAGGGCAAAAGCAAACAGTTTAAGCGTCCAGGTGGTAGCTCTTCGAGTTCAAGTGGATCCAAACAGTCAAAAGTTGGACAGAGGTCTGAAGTATACTGTACCAAGTGTGGAGAACATCATACTAGTGAACAATGTCGAGGAGTTTTTGGTACTTGTCACATTTGCAATCAGACATGTCATTTTGCACGAGTCTGCCCACAGCGTGGTTCTGGAGGTGCACAGGGTGCTTATTTAACAGTAAAAGCTTCTTACACTAAATGATGCAAGAAGAGTGTTGTTTAATCACAACGTTTGGCCTGACATTTCGTAGATAGTAATGGTTCCCAATTGGACAGTGACTTGCAAAGAATTGACAATCCTCACATGAAAGTATAATAATCTTGACCTTTCCCACCAAAGATATAATCACCCAAAAAGTGACTTGTCGTTTTTCGTATTTCTTACACCATTGCAACAATATTTGTTTAGCATAATCCTAGTATTTCAATCTGTAGTTACGTGAACAATAAAAAATATGCTTTACTCAAGTTCACTGTTCACCATATAAATCTGTGTCCCAGCTTCACGGTTCCAATAAAATGGCCGAAAAAGGAACAAAAACATTGTAAAGCAATTGATGGCTTGAGACAAGGTATCAAGGATAAACCAAACTCTTGTTATCATCAATACGGGTGTGCAGAATCAAGAATTTGAAGGGGACAGTATAGCATATGAACTCTACCAAAGGTGTAGGGATGAGGGTTCCAGCACAAGCCAAAATATACACCAATACCCAGATTTTCTTCTGACCTCTTGCTGCCAAAAGACGAACAAGAAAAATTAATCACAAAATTTACAGTCCATTGCCATAAAGAGGAGTAGCAGATGGAGTTTTATACAAACCCAAATTAGCAACAATGGAAAACATTGAATGCACGTAAAGGCGCACCATAAGGTACTTTGTTGACCAATGGTAGTTCATGACTTTTTGCCAGAGGTAAAAGGGATAGTGTCGATTGTCGGCTATGAGATATGTATGAGCAATGCTGCAAGAGTTTACAGATACTCATTAAACGATTTATGAATCCGGATTCCTTCTCTGAGGCAAATTTAACTTCCACAAAATGAACTAAGATTTTGCAAACATACAAATCTCTTGAAATAAATAGAATTCGGTCAGTTATAGCAAATCCGACTATAATTAACTTTTACATATGTATTACAAAATATCACCAGGATATGCCACCATGGGACAACACTCAGAAGAGTGACAAGAATGAAGTGACAATATGGCTGTAAACTCTGTGCAACAAATTCAACTGGGTAGATTGCTGAAAGGGAAATAGTACTTCAAAGCTAAACACAAACTTGTAAGAGGCTCGAACCTGAAAAATTTCACAGAAAGGGAGCAGATTGTTAACGCCACGATGAACTGAAAGCAAGAGAAAAGTTTGTTCCTGGACAATTACCCGAACAGAACTGCTGCTTGCTGTAAGGAGAAGCAAGCAGGAACCAAAAACAGAGCAGAAACCAGACTATAATATAATAACTGGGAAAAATGTGGAGAAACTGCATGTGAGTCTTCAGCACCTGCAAAATGTAGAGCAAAACAGGATTTTAACGATTCCCTATCCAGAAAAGAAACACAATAGTTTGTAAGTACTCAAAAATTGAAGACAATAGGGAAATTAAATCCACGAGTAGAAATTAAAAAATTAAACAGAAGAAGGCAATACCAAGAACTATGCCCCGTTCCAGCAAAGAAAAGCAACAAAAGTCATGAATATTACAACAGCGGGACTGAAGGTAACCAATAGACTTAACTTTTCCAAAACATTACATGTGATGAAATTCAACTAAATAATGTGATGAATAAGATTTTCAATTTTAAATAGTAGATTTTCTCTAGTTATTAGCATAAACATTTTTATCTTTGCAAAATTCTTACAGCATTTATCTTGTCGATATTAATAGGTTTTTTATTTTTATTTATTAATATATTTTTAAAATTCATAAATATGGTTAAAAAGCGCTAAGGACACAAAAACCCAGACTACCTCGTTTTCCTCAAATTATATTTTTTGCAGTACCTAATATTATATTCAAAAAACACGTAAAAGCCAGGTATATTCTACATGATGTGTGTTTTTCTTGCAGCGGTGGAGCGAGAAGCCCACAACACACGTAATTTTTTTTACCTGCAACCGGACAAAAAATTATGATTAAAATTATTTTATTAACAATAGAAACTTTTTTATGTAAATTTTCCCATCCAGGTGCCGATAATTTGCTTTGTTGTCTACAATTTTGTTGATTCAGTCTCATTTTCTATACACATACAAATATTCCTAAACTCCACAAAATAAATAGCTGAGAACTAAGAACCTTCGGTGAACAAAGACAATATTAACATATTGTGTGGTGGGTGGTTTGTCCAATTTTACCAAGAAATTACCACACATTCTTTTCTGTTGAAATATACATAGAGTAGTAACATGCAGGTGAACGACCCATGTAATTTTATCCAATATCAAATCAATAATTTGACATGAAAATAATGTGGTCCCTCGTTTGCTTTTAGTCTATATCTATCAATGTGCTTAAAGACAGTTAAAGTAATAAGATGGGATGGGTGTAGCCCTTTGATTATAACTTTTAATAAACTTTGTGAATTTTTTCTTATATACATAGTTAATTTATCGCACCAAAAAATAAAAAAAATTTGGGGACCGAAACCTTAACAAAAACTTGTGAGTTTATAAAGCTAGTGGAAAATTTAGTTCAACAATGATCAAAACAAAAAAAAAAAACGAAAGAGAACGAGAAAGTAAAAATAGCAAATATACATGGAAGTATGCGGAAACATCAAACCAAAGTGATCGCATAAAAAAATAGTAGTTCAAAATTGTCATCAATCGCTTCCAATTTTGAAAAAAACATTAGATCTTGAGAAAACAAAAGCGACTGAATATTTTCGAGAAACAGCCTCATTGATCTCTGTTTGGCCTTTACAGGAACACACGTGAAACTAAGAGAGGTGTATTTGGATGTAAAATCACGTCAAAATATTCCATGGCACAACTGCCAACACATTCAAAGCAACAATTGGATAACATCTCATATATAGTACCTTAAGTATTCCATTCTCAGCCACGATCCTTCCAGCAGCTAAAGTAGCACCTCCAGCAAGAAACTTGGAATGATGGAACAACCCTTTCTTTCTCTGGAGGCAGGTCAATTACGAAAATGAGACATAACTTGTAAGAAATAGAGGATAAAGAAAAACATCAAATATGTTATAATGTTATTCTATCTGATAACGTGGCATTACCTCTCTACCGTAGAGGCTGTTGGTGGTGTCCACGAAAAATATCCATTTTGACCTAGGTGATCCTTCGTTTGTATAAAGAGGTTTCTTGGTGAGTTTTTGCAATAGTTTGCCATCATCAACTACATATTCATAGTGTTCTCTCTCTTGATGGCCAAAGCAAACATATAAGAGGTTATTGGTATTACTACTTGGAATAAATCAGATTTGAAAATTAAGTGAAGAATCCATCTGCTGTAATCGCATGGCTAAATTGTGATCACAATGGTAATTTTATCAACATTATGATAGTTTGAGCTTCTGAAAAATGGGGGAAAATAAAATCCTAAAAGAAAACAACTTTCTCAATACAAACTAATCAAAATGTCGGGCATGTACCGGTCCAAGATATTCATTGTTGCCGAAGCTTTTATTTAGGGCACTCTTTAAGATCAACCTTTTTTCCATCTCCAAGATCCAACCTGCATAAAGAAAGAGAGCTGAGATCCCGACCTGCCTTTAAATTTGACACCATCTAATCAAAGAAAAATTATTATGTATCTGAGTTTGATGCGTGTAGGTTTAAAGCATCAAAACCGCAGAAGATCAGAAAGCCATGAACTGAAAACCAATAGAAAATTCATAAATATTCTCAACTTATATACTCATTAAATTAAGTAAAACTTTTCCAGATCATTAAAAATTGCAGATTGATATTTAGATAGCAACATCGTAAACTTTGTTTTCTGCACATTCTCCTGAACCATGCAAATTACACCGAGCTATCATGTTTGACCACATTTAAGTAAAGCACTACGATAGTGACAATTTCAGGCCATTGATTCAAGCAAAAAAGTAATATAAACTAAGAAGAAAGACATCAATGATTCAGAATTTTTTTCTCAACAGTAGAAGAAGGGCTGACAACCATCATTTTTACACCACTCTTCATTAGTAAATGTGTAAGCTGTAACCATATCGATGCCTAGGATCAATCTAGGCAGAAATACAACAAATAAAAAATGAAACAGATTCGTAAAAAAGAATACCATTATCCAAAAACGGCCAAGCAAAAATATCAGGAACCGCGAATAAAATATTCCAGAACGGTGGGGAGAGAGGCGCAACACGTGCAATTCTTTGGACCTGCAATCGGGCAAAAACTGACACATTCTTAACTATTCGCGCTTTAACGTCAAATTTTTCAAGACAAAGGAACGGAACAAACCTGCCCAAAATAGAAAGACAACACACAACAAAATATAAAGAATCACGCCATCACTCCAAACATCAAATTCAAGTCCATAATTTCTCTTCAAGACCTCCGAGGCCATATGCTATGATCTTGGTTCGAAAGCAATGGAGAGAAGCAAAACCGGGAGGAAGGTAGAGAACCAGACGAGTTCAAGCAGGAGAAATTAGCAGCGAGCAGATCGGTAGTGAAGAAGCAGGGAAGAGAGTTGATGGCCTACAGCCGGTTGTCAACTTAAACCTCAACCAATAATTGTTAACCATCTTTTTGTTTTAAGCGATGGAGAAGAGAACACAAAGACGCGCGTATAGGTGGTGACTGGAAATGGGGTTAAGCAGTGGAGAAGAAATGTAATCTTGGTGACTGGCATCCGTTGAAGCGGTGGAGAGCAAAGAATTCAGACGCGGTGACGGGCAACCGGGAGTAAACTGTCCATTTTAACAATTAGCATGCTTTCATATATGTAGATAGATGTAGATGTGTGTATATATATATACATAACTATAATAATAATAATAATATAATAATAATAATAATAATAACCTATATAAAAGAGCAAATAAAATGGCAAACCGTACATATATATGTAGATGTGTGTATATATATATATATAACTATAATAATAATAATAATATAATAACCTATATAAAAAAGTTAATAAAATGACAAAGTTTTACTATTGTAAATTTACAACTTTGCCCTTTTATTCAATCTTCTATGTAATCCAACAATGTATTTACAAGGATATAACAATAAATATGTATACACACTTAATTTATAATACAGAGGTATGAAAGTAAATATATGTTGGTCATTAATTAATTAGTAATATAATAATATATAATATTATTATTTTTGTTGGCTATATATATATTAAGACAAAAATAAATAAAGGAAATTAAATTAAATACATAAAATATGTGCCGACCGTTTCCCAAGGTTTGCTGACTAAATTAAATACATGAAATTAAATACATAAAATGTGGGCCGACCGTTTCAAAAGGTTTGCTAAATAGATTAAAATTAAATATATGAAAGCACCCACTTAATCCCCTCCAACGTTTCCAAAAAATACACACTAAAAATGGGCCCCCGTTTCGAAAAACCCATTTACGAAGGTTAGCTAAATAGATTAGATCGAAATTAAATTCATGAGATAACCCACTGAATCACCTCCAACGTTCCAAGAAAATAACCACTTAAAGGAGAAGAAACGAAGAAGAAAAGTACAAGAAACGAAGGAAAATTGATGGTTTTCGCCACAAGCGGTGAAACCAACAATTCTCAAACCAAAGACGAAGACATGATTTTACACGGGAAGCACAATTAATTAATTGTTCAAAATTCCTTTTTTGTTGTTGTGTTCTTTTCCTATAAATTGCACGAGATTGAAATCCATCCCCAAGTATTTCACGCTTCCTCTCTGGCAGCTCAAGGTTTGAAAGCTTTTTCATTGTTATTATATATATTTGACACATGTTATATTTTTGCAAATAAATTTGTTTTTTATGTTGTATTTTTGTAGGTAAATTTGGTTCCAATCTTCAAATCGAGGTACACTTGTATAAAAAAAAAAATCTTAAGTTGAGTGAATATTTGAATATTATTATCATTATTCTAATTAATTATTTTCAATATTTAAATTTAATGATGATGATGATGATTATTATTATTATTATAGTAATAATTTTATTATTATTATTATTATCATAATAGTATGGAACAAATAATATAATTGATGAGATTAATATTAGAGCCGTCAATTTGGGTTAGGTCCGTCGGGTCGGCTCGGCCCGCCACATAATTTAAGTGGGTTGGATTGAAATTTTTTCAACCCAACAAAAGGTGGGCCTAGATGGACCAACCCGCCTAGGCCCGCGACACGCGCGGATTGGCCCGTCGCGGGCCTGGAAAATTAATAATCTATTTTTATTTTTATTGTTATATATGTAGTTTTTTAATAAAAATTGTGAATTTTTTTGTATTAATTACTTTATATAAAATTTACACACATAAAATCAATAATTAAAATTTTTATTAATATATTTCTATTAATATTTATTTATAAAATGATATTTATAATTAATTATAATATTATTTATTTATTTTTATTTGTCGTGATCCAACCCGCCTAACCCGCAACCCACCTTGGGTTGGGTTGGGTTGAGGATTTTCAGCCTGTCAGGATGGGTCGACCCGCCATCGACCCGCTAAAAGATGAGTTTTTGATGGGTCGGTCCGCCCTGCCATAGGTTGGCCCGTTTGACAGCTCTAATAAATATTAAACACATTTTTATTATTATTATTATTATTATTATTATTATTATTATTATTATTATTATTATTATTTTCTGAATGAGTACCGCGCGAATTTATTATTACTAGCGGCTTGCACACGCAATACGTGTGTTTGTTAATGTATATATTACAAATTTACCATTTTCGAAAATAAAATATATGTAATAGTTATTATTATTTATTTTTAAAAAAACTCAAACTGTTAAAACATGGTGGAGAGTTACTTTTGAAAATATTGAAATTAGCGAATTACACGTTTACTTTTTTAAAAATGGTTTTAGTAGGTGGAGGGTAATTTTAGAAATTCACTTAAAAGTACCAAAGGCGGTTACTATAACATCCTCTCACTTTATTAAATAGTAATAGATTGTTATTATTATTATTATTATTATTATTATTATTATTATTATTATTATTATTATTATTATTATTATTATTATTATTATTATTATTATTATTATTTTCTTCATTTTTTTACTACATGGAACAAATAATCTAATAAATGTGATTATAAGTATTAAACGTATAATTTTTTTTCCGAAATATTTAGAAAATTATTATTATCATTTCATTATATAATTATTCTTATTTTTCAAATTAGTATATTATTATGATTCTTAATATTTCGTTACTACCTTTATCGTTATAATAATTTATTATTATTATTATTTTATTTAGTATCAAATTTATTGTTTTTATTATTAATAGTTCTTCGTCCTTATTATTATTATTATTATATAAATAGATAAGAGAATCAATTATATTAATGTTAAAATTGTGATTATTATTTATTATTATTATTATTGTTATTTTTAATTATTATAGAATTTATTATTATCCACATTCTTGTTATTATAACTTCTTCATCGTTATCCTTACATAAAACAAATAATATTAGTAATGAGATCATCATATTATTATATAAATAGATAAATGAATAAATAATTAATTAACGAGATTACAATCGAATATTATTATTTTTGTTGTTGTAGTGGTTGTTTCATGATCATGAACAAATTTTACTTATTTTATCATTGATCATTTTGAATTTGTAATTTATCACTTATTGCTATTTAATTTTTTTTTTCAAAAATCGTTACATGTATTCATTTTTCAAGACTTATAATAGAGATATATAAGTTGCGAAAAATTAGTAAAGTTAAAAACTAGACAATAGATCTGAGACAAACCGGAAAAAAATAAAAAAATAAAGTCTATATAACTGTGAACGGAAGGAACATATTTTTTTAAGATGGTATGTAGTAATAATTTGCTGTTGTCTACACTTCTCAAATCTCCAAAATAAATGCATACTTGGTGTCAGAGTCGTTTCTAAAAAATTAGAGGTTGTAGGCTAATTTAAGTTATATATAAAATTTGTATTAAATATAAAAATATTTCATATGAACTGATAATAAAATGAACATAATGTGTTGAAAAAAAAATGTTGAATGAATTGTTGGAATAAAATGACATGAAATTAGCTTGAATTACTTGTCCAAAAGGCTTGTATACTTGTCCAAAAAGCTTGTCCCAATTGATGCAAAAATTTGAATTTGGTGAAATAATTGGAGGGAAAGTTGTCTCACATTGAAACATGTTCAATATATTGTTCACCTTATATAATCCAACTTTGGATTATGGGATTGAGCCCTTAGGGCACCAGATGTTTTGTAAAGGGGCAAGACGCTAATCGAGGCAACAAACACGCGCGCGCGCGGCCGACGAGGCGAGGTCTTATGATCAATTATTCTTTTTGGATAAAATTTGGTTAAAAAATAATATTTATTATTATTTTTTTAGTGCGCCCGATGGGCGCCCGATCGGCCAAATTATACCGCCCGAACGCTTGACCGACCGAGCGCGCCTTCTACAGTCCGAAAAATTGCATCTGTTTCTGGGCTTTTTCTGTCACGGGTTGCATCCTTAGGCCATAAGACGTATTGTTTGAAGTCTTAGGCACTATATATGATCAGTTATAACGTATAATCTGATAGAAAATCATCTGATAACATATACATCAGATTTCTGCAAAATATCTCCCTCACTTTCTCAAAAAAAAAGTTGAAACTTATTTTCGTTCGCTGAAGTTCGTGATATTTGTAGTGCTGCTATATCACGATCGTTAGTCATTGTATCTTAGAGACGATTGCCGCCAACGTTGAGCACTGTTAACGAGCAATTTCGTCTTGCGGATAGAGAGATTCTCTCGCCTCGACTAGTTGCTGTTTTTGTTGCTGTTGTTGTACAAGTTTTTTCAGAATTCGGAGTACAACCTATTAACAATCGCAAGACGAAATTTTTTTGTATTTCTCGGATTCTGAAGATGTCTACGGTTTCATTCACTCCGCTCGCTTCCGCCCCTGCACATGGAGAAAAGCCGCCAAAGTTTTCTGGTGCCGACTTCAAACGTTGGCAGCAGAAAATGCTCTTCTACCTTACCACATTGAATCCGTCTAGATTCTTGAAGGAGGATCCCCCTATCGTCGTTGAAGGCGATTCTGACACTCAAAGGAGGACCGCTGTTGATGCATGGAACCATAGTTATTTTCTGTGCAGAAACTACATATTGAATGGCCTTGATGACACTCTCTATAGTGTCTATTCCTCTGTCAAGACGACCAAGGAACTCTGGGATTCCTTGGAAAAAAAATACAAAACTGAAGACGCAGGAATAAAGAAGTTCGTGGTTGGCAAATTTTTGGACTTCAAGATGGTAGACTCAAACACTGTGATGAGTCAAGTGCAAGAGATACAAATCATCTTGCATGACTTATTGGTCGAAGGGATAGAAATCAATGTGTAACGACCCACTGTATCAAGACGGGTCTTTTCAGCGTGCTTTTGTCCTCACTCACACGCACCCTGAGAAAATTCCCAAGGGGTCACCCATCCTATAATTTCTTCAAGTTAAGCACGCTTAACTTTGGAGTTCTTATGTGATGAGCTTCCGAAAAGAAGATGCACCTTCTTGATATGAATAGTACATATGAAATCTTTTATGCCCTCCTCAACCATGTAGTCCCATACCTACACAGTCTCAGAATCCCTCTCATTCCGGCACGGGATCGGTTCATTCATGTCTCCCTCCGCCTAGAAGCCTACCAGGAGCCGCTCATTGTCCGTGCAACCTCTTGGCACCGGCAATCACTCCCTGCCTCTTAACAAACCGAGCTGATATGAATGAATGCGAAGCACCGGTATCGATCAAAAGATAAGCAGAAAAACCGCACAAACTAAAAGTACCTGCAATCATGTTCTCACTGTCTGCCTAAGCCTGCTCCTGGTTCAGCGCAAACACCTGCCCCTGAGCACGCGGGCGCGATGACTGTCCTCTCGAAGAAGACTGAGAATGATGTCGCTGCGATGGCTGCGACTGCTGACGCTGCTGCGGCGAAGGCTGCTACTGATACTGCGATGGCTGATAGATAGTGGTCTGAGAACCACCAACACTCCCCGAACCACTCACTGTATCGGCCAAAGTGGGACAATCTCTCTTCATGTGACCCTCCTGGCCGCACTGAAATAAACACCAGTGATATGAGGACACGGTCCTGGGTGATGCTTCCGTTTGCACTGACGACAACGTCGTGAATCACCAAAACGATGAACACCACCAGATCCGGAAGAAGAATAAGAAGTACCACCCTGTCTCTTAAAAGACTGGGCCCTTGGACCCAAAGAGCTAGATGGTCTGGATGCAGAAGATCCGAAAGTCCTGTTCCTCTGCAGACTGTCCTCTGCCTGGTGACAATTGTTCACCAAATTCTCGAAGTTCCTCTCTCTGCCCACGGCAACCAACTGATGAATGTCAGGGTTAAGGCCATGAAGAAATAGATCGTGCATCGTCTCTGAGCTACTAGAAATATGGGGACTGAAAGAAAGAAGCTCAAAGAATTTCTGCTGGTACTCATCAATGGTCATAGTACCCTGTCGCAAACTCAGCAACTCGCTCGCCTTCATCTGACGCAAAGCTGGAGGAAAGTAATGCTTCTCGAAGGAAGACTTAAACTCATCCCAAGTAGCGGTATCCCTGGCGGCAATAAACGGAGTAGAAGTAGCTCTCCACCACCTCTTCGCATTTCCCTCTAGAACAAAAGCTAAAGTCTCCATCTTCTGGGCTTCAGTACACTAATACTCCCGAAAACAACTCTCCATACGCTCCAACCAGTCTTCAGCAACTGCAGGAGCCTCGCCACCCACCAATGGCTTAGGAGCCATCTGAAGAAAATGGTTCATACTAAAACGCCTATGATCCTCATGATGATGTCTATGGTGATGTCTCCTTGGTGGATTACCCCAACGACCACCGCTAGCCTGACTCTCGCAATCATCATCTGCCATCTGTCAATAACAACAGACAACTCTTAAAATTCGCTTTACTAATTCCCAGTTGCAATGCGCTCTGATACCAATAAATGTAGCAACCCTACCCGGATCCACTATCTAATCAGAGTGATTAGCGCAAGCAACAACAATTAAAGCGTTAAATAGCGGATAATTCCAAAGTACAACAAATCCAATCGGCAGAATACAACCGATGATAGAAACAGTGTATAATTATTTATACAACCAAATCGAAATTAGGGTATCAGAATCCCTAACAAACTACCTCTGCAAGGTAGCAACCTCTACCCTGCTGAGAACCACCGGGACCGTCCAGCCTCAGACCTGACTCGCCACAAGGTGTCCCAAAACACGAAACATAAAAGGCGTGAGCGACTACGCTCAATACGGAAGCAATGATATAAATACAAATATGAGCATGCACATGACTTTAAAAATCAGGGTTAAATCACTTTACTCATGGCGCCTGGAATACACAGTACCGGGCAAGAGAGCGACTCCGCGTGGTACTCGTATATTCCCAAGACACGAATCCTCAGGAAGAATCGCCTCGACTGATGGAAACTGTCATGACTCACATCATACCCGATGCAGTTTCCGTAAAAACATATGCATGTGCTAAAAACATTAAAGCATAGCCAATACAGCACATACATCATGCACCATACACATATGTATAAATATCATGCCGGCTATCTCGGTCAGTACTTACGTACCTCTAACACTGCAGGTCAACTCCTAGCACACCCATCTAGGTCCAAAGCCTACAAGTCTGCTCTACTGCGTCTACATATGCAAAAGTCCATGCATCACTATAAACGCTCTAAAAGCCTTAACTAAACTATTTCATACTCCTAAATATTTTTAGGAAGCCAAATTATACCTTCGTCCGTCGTCAGCCCGCTGGTGTAGAATCGCCTCAAAACTTAGGCACACCTCCGCTACGACGCCGGGATCGCTAGGAAACTTCCGGATTCCCAATAGGATGCCTAGAACTCCGTAGATCTAAGTAAGAAGGTTCGAAAACCAGAGGAAAGGAGGGGAAATCGGTGCACAGAATGAAGGCTCGGACCACTTATTTATAGACGGCGATCGGAACGTCCGATCCCTCATCGGAACGTCCGATCGCGAACGGAGCGTCCGATCGTGACATCGGAACGTCCGATGTCACCTCACGTGCGTAAGCAGTGACGTCATCTTGCTGACGTCGGTGATGACGCCAGCCCTAGCCAGAACGGAACGTCCGATCCTCCAACGGAACGTCCGATCCCGATCGGAGCTTCCGATCTGTGCTTCGGAGCTTCCGATCCACTTCGGATAATTTTAGGCAAAATTTAGTAATTAATTTCCTTAATTACCTTGATTAATTGCGGGTCACTATACAATGAATCATTCCAAGTCGCGTCTATCATTGAGAAGTTGCCTCCGTTGTGGAAAGACTTCAAAAACTACCTTAAGCACAAACGTAAGGAGTTGAAACTTGAAGATCTGATTGTGAGACTTCGGATCGAGGAGGACAACAGAAATACCGAGGCCAAGTCACATAAAAAGATGATGGAAACCGAGGCCAAAGAAAATCTGGCGGAATCTAGTACAAGTCAAAAATAGGAAGCGCCTCCATGATGGAAAACAAAAGGGGGAAGCGAAGAAATTTCAGGGAAGTTGCTACAACTGTGGCAAACCGAATCATATGGCAAAGGATTGCCGCCTTTCAAAGAAAACCAACACAAATCAGAAACCAAAGCAAGTAAACATGGTTGAACAAATGTATGTACCTTTAGAAATTTTTGATATTGATTTAAGTGTCGTTATTTTTGAGACCAACATGGTGGATGATCCAAGAGGATGGTGGATCGATACCGGCTCTACGAGCCACGTTTGTGCCGATAAAGATATGTATTCCACATATGACACCGTTTGGGATCGAAAGTTGTTCATGGGAAACTCTGCAACGTCTGAAGTTGTTGGAGTGGGAAACGTGGTGTTGAAAATGACCTCGGGCAAAGAGGTAACGCTCAAGAATGTGCTGCATGTTCCAGAGATTAGAAAAAACTTGGTTTCTGGTTCACTCTTGAGCAAGGCTGATTTTAGAATGGTTTTTGAATCTGATAAATTTGTATTAACCAAATCTGGTGTATTTGTTGGCAAATGGTACCAAGATAATGGTCTCTTTAAATTGAATGTAATGAATGTTATCCGTCCTGAGGCGAAGAATAAAGTTATTGGTTCTGCTTACTTGATTGAAAGTTATGAATTATGGAATGAACGATTAGGACATGTTAACTTTAACACGTTGCAACGACTTGCAAATTTAAATGTAATATCTACGTTTAAAAGAAATCCACAAAACAAGTGTGAGATTTGTGTTGAAGCGAAAATGGTTAAAGCTCCATTTCATAATGTCACAAGAAGTACTGCGCCACTTGAATTAATACATACTGATGTATGTGATTTAAAAATGGAACAAACACAAGATAGAAATAAGTACTTTATAACATTCATTGATGATTGCACCAGATTTTGTTATGTATATTTATTGAATAGCAAAGAAGAGGCAATCGATGCTTTCAAGAAATATAAGACTGAGATTGAAAATCAACAAAGTTTAAAGATTAAATTGATTCGAAGTGATCGAGGTGGAGAGTATGTGGCTCCTTTTGAAGAATTTTGCTCAACTTCGGGCATCATTCATCAAACGACAGCCCCTTACTCACCTCAATCCAATGGCGTTGCAGAACGCAAAAATTGAACATTAAAAGAAATGATGAACGCGTTGTTAATAAATTCTGTCTTACCTCAAAATATATGGGGTGAAGCGATTCTCTCAGCAACTCACATTCTAAACAAGATTCCAATCAAAGGAAAAGATGAAACATCGTATGAACAGTGGAAAGGTCGTAAACCTTCTTACCAATATCTCAAAGTGTGGGGGTGTTTGGCTAAAGTAGAAGTACCTAAGCCAAAACAAATAAAAATTGGGCCTAAAATGGTTGACTGCATATTTATTGGTTATGCATACAATAGTTGTGCATATCGATTCTTAGTGCATAAGTCAACAATTTCTGATGTAAATGAAGGCACAATCATGGAATTAAGGAATGCTATATTCTTTGAAAAATATATTTCCTTGTAAAGAAAGGAAAAAAATAAGTTCAAACAAGAGAACTTATGAAAATACAATTGAAAGTCCACAAACCAAAGAAGAACCAAGACGCAACAAGCGTGCACGAGTTGAAAAGTCGTTTGGTCCTGATTTTCTAACATACATGTTAGATAATGAACCAAGAACTCTTCAAGAGGCTTTATCAAATCCTGAGGCTCTTTTTTGGAGGAAGTCATACAAAATGAAATAGATTTCATCATGCATAATCATATGTGGAAGCTGGTTGATCTCCCTCCGGGGTGTAAACCTTTGGGATCCAAGTGAATTCTTAAAAGAAAATACAAAGAAGATGGATCTATAGATAAATATAAAGCTCGACTAGTGGTTCAAGGTTTTAGACAAAAGGAGGGATATGATTTCTTAGATACCTACTCTCCGGTTTCTAGAATAACATCCATTCGTGTTCTCATAGCTATTGCAGCATTGCATGATCTTGAGATACATCAAATGAATGTTAAAACAGCGTTTTTTTAATGGAGAGTTGGAAGAAGAAATATATATATATAACAAGCAGAAGGGTTTATTGTACCCAGAAAAGAAGGAAAGATGTGTAAACTTGTCAAGTCATTGTATGGACTTAAACAAGCACCTAAACAGTGTCATCAAAAGTTTGACACTGTTATGTTGTCAAATGGTTTCACAATAAATGAATATGACAAATGTGTCTATATTAAAGGTACTACAAATGCATATGTAATTGTTTGCCTTTATGTAGATGACATGTTAATCATGTGAAGCAACCATGAATTGATTGTGAAAACCAAGAAAATGTTGAGACAACATTTTGACATGAAGGATTTGGGATTTTGTGATATTATTCTAGGGATTAAAGTCTGTAGAATTCCTGCTGGAATTATTTTATCACAAACTCATTATGTAGAAAATGTTCTTGAACGATTTAATGTCACAAATCATCCTCCGGCTAGAACACCTATGGAATTGGGTATACATTTAGCCAAAAATAGAGGAGAACATGCTTCACAAGTGAAATATGCAAGGGTGATATGAAGTTTAATGTACTTAACTAACTGTACCCATCCTGATCTTGCATATATTGTAAACAAACTGAGTCGATTCACAAGTAATCCAAGTGAGGATCATTGGAAAGCATTAATGAGAGTGTTTGGATATTTGAAATACACTTCGAGTTATAGAATAGTGTATACAAAATATCCTGCGGTCCTAGAATGATATGGTGATGCAAATTGGATTTCTGACACGAAAGACTCCAAGTCTACAAGTGGATACGTGTTCACAATCGGTGGAGGAGCGGTGTCATGGAGATCTTCTAAACAAACTTGTATAGCTCGGTCGACTATGGAGTCCGAGTTCATTGCTCTAGATAAAGCTGGAGAAGAAGCCGAGTGGCTTCAAAATTTTCTAGAAGATATTCCTTGTTGAAATAAACCGGTGTCTTCCATTACTATTCATTGTGACAGCCAGTCAGCAATAGGAAGAGCACAAAGTAGTATGTACAATGGTAAATATCGACATATTTGTCGGAGACACAATACCGTAAGACAGTTGATCTCGAATGGGGTTATTTCGGTTGACTATGTGAAGTCAAAGGAAAACCTTGCGGATCCGCTTACAAAAAGTATAAATAGAGATCAAATGTACAAACTACTTGGAGGAATGAGTTTAAAATCCACAAATTAAAATATTTATAGCGGTAACCCAATCTTGAGAATTGGAGATCCCAAAACCTTGGTTCAATGGGACAACTAAGTTAGAAATATTAGTTTGAGTGCTTGGAATTGTTACTTGCTCATTCCTGAAATATCCAAGTATAAATGACTTGCAAAATGTGGTGAGGTTAAGTTTTTTTTTAATGATTCATATACCTATGAGGTAAAGTAACACAGGATACTCTTGATAGAAGATCACCTATATAAGTGCAAAGTATTGGCCGCTTTGATTGCAACACTTATGAATCTAAGATACGGTCCAGGGCCGAAATGAACACAACGTGAGAACAAAATATGTTAGAGTATTGTTATGTAAGTACTATTGACTTGGTTTACATAAACGGTTGACTAGTTCAAGACATCGCGTCACTATGCAACTAGTAAATCCGATAGTATTTTACTAAGATAGGTTCAAGGCCACAAGCTACCTATCCTGATGTACCAATAGCTCAAAATGACTTTCTAGTGAGAATGCTAATATACGTGAAATTAATTCATGTGGGGGATTGTTGGAAAAAAATGTTGAATGAATTGTTGGAATAAAATGGCATAAAATGGGCTTGAATTACTTGTCCAAAAGGCTCGTATACTTGTCCAAAAAGCTTGTCCCAATTGATGCAAAAATTTGAATTTGATGAAATAAATTGGAGGGAAATTTGTCCCACATTGAAACATGTTCAATGTATTGTTCACCTTATATAATCCAACTTTGGATTATGGGATTGGGATCTTAGGGCACCAGATGTTTTGTAAAGAGGCAAGACGTTAATCGATGCAACAAACACACACGCGCGCATGGCCGGCCGGCTCGGCGAGACGAGGTCTTATGATCAATTATTTTTTTTGGATAAAATTTGGTTAAAAATAATATTTATTATTATTTTTTTTAGTGCGCCCGATCGGTAAAAAATTACCGACCGAGCGCAGCCCTTACCTTGCGAGACGGTGGGCTTCATAAAATTTGGGCGCCCGACCGGCCAAATTATACCGACCGAGCGCACCTTTGTTTTCGAGGCAGTGAGTTTGGCCAAAGTAGGGCGCTCGGGCGGTTAAATTTGACTCATCGAGCGCGCCTTCTACAGTCCGAAAAGTTGCTTCTGTTTTTGGGCTTTTTCTGTCACGGGTTGCATCCTTAGGTCATAAGACGTATTGTTTGAAGTCTTAGGCTATATATATGATCAGTTATAACGTATAATCTGATAGAAAATCATTTGATAACGTATACATCAGATTTCTGCAAAATCTCTCCCTCACTTTCTCAAAAGAAAAGTTGAAACTTATTTTCGTTCGCTGAAGTTCGTGATATTTGTAGTGCTGCTATATCACGATCGTTAGTCGTTGTATCTTAGAGACGATTTTCGCCAATGTTGAGCACTGTTAACGGACACTTTTGTCTTGCGGATAGAGAGATTCTCTCGCCTCGACTAGTTGTTATTTTTGTTGTTGTTGTTGTACAAGTTTTTTCAGAATTTGAAGTACATCCTATTAACATAATGATCATCAATTTATAATTTAATAAATCTAGTTATTGCAATTCTTTCTTTTTTCTTTGTACTTCTAGATTCAATTTTTCTTTTTCTTTTTTGTCATAATTCACAATAAAAATATAATAGAACAAATACAAAAAATAATTTAAATAATAACAAAGATTGATTGTTGATATGAGATTTAATATAAACACAATATAAACGAATTCTAGATCGTAATAAAATATTAAACATTGATTTTATTTATTGTCAAATTTCAAGAAAGAATCAATACAATAATTTCATATAATAAACAAAATTTCAAATTCTTGCTACTAAAAATAATGACATAAACAATTGTACTGAAGCTAAGTAAACATAAATAATTGATTTTTGTTACAAAAAATTCTAACAAAACAAATACAAATTATAATTTTAATACTAAAATATGTAAAAAAATAAAATCCCGAAGATCAAGGTCCAAAAATCAAATAAAAACACCAACCGCGACATACAAACATACAAGAAAAATCAAATTCAATAAAAACGACATGATAATTGACCCACTTTGAGTAATCTTACTCACTTAAAAGAAGAAATTTAACGAAAAAAGAGTTTTGTATCCTAAAATAGAGAGTTTTTTTTTTAGCAAATAAAAGAAATGACCAAAATCACAAAAATTAGCAACTTTTCATATTTTCTACAAAATATTTAAAAGCACATGACTTATAAAAAATTTTAAATAGAAAAAATAAATTATACATATATAGTTTTGTTTTTTTTTAATTTGAGGCCCCACCCTAGAAGGGATCCTAGGCAGCTACCTAGGTGGCCTCCCCCTAGGGCCGGCACTGCTTGATATGTGTCTCGATCGAAATTACACATTATTTTCAGCAGGATGCCACCATTTGAATCATGTCCAACCTAATTTTGCTAGTACATATAGAAGTATTTCGAAAACATACTTGAGAAGTGGCATGTTGCGAAGTTCGTAAAATGACTGTCAAAAAGACAAATTGAAAGGTCGCTTATTGTATTATTAAAGTATCATCGCTTTAATTAACTATCAATTAATTGATAAAATTTAAAATAAAATTACGATTATACGCTAACCTAATTAATAATAAAAACAAAATTATTAAACAAATTAATCATTTTATGCAACCTTATTTTTTCTTTAAATATTTTCTTATTTATCAAAATAATATTAACTTTGTGATCTTTATTATTTTTTATTTACGACAATATCACAAATGTAAAATTATAAAATTGATGTTTTTGTTACGTTTATGTAACTATTTACAATTTATTTTTGTATTTTTTTAATTTTACAATTTATTCATAATTTTTTGATTTTCTTGAAAAAAACGGACTTTATAAACATGCGATATGCGTGCACGAGAATACTAGTGATATATATATGTTAGATCCAAATCTTAATATTTCAATAATTTCAACAAAAAGGGGAAAAAAACAAAACAAAAAAAAAACGGATAGTTGAAGCATATGCGGGAGTGAAAAATACACCCCTATAATAATCTCTAAAATGGATAGGCAAATATATACACAACTAAAAACGACACCCCTATTTCCCAGAGAAAAAAAAAACCGACAGCCCTACATTTAATACACGATGAAAGAAACATAATGGTGGAATAAACTGCGAAGCAAAGGAGCAAAAGACGATGATAAAGTAGGCTACGCACGAGGACAAACATCAACTCAAAGCACAGAATCGTATCCAGAAATTGTATCACAATTAGCAATTCGTTATGGACATGATAATCTACGCAGAGGTATGATGCTCGGTCTATCGAGAAGCGTTTTAGCTGTGTCCTAAGATTCACTAGGATCATGAACTAGATAGAACCCCATCAAATGTCATTGGTATCCTTGGCAGTTGTTATCTTAATGACCAAAAAGTGCAGCAATTACCCAAAATCACTCACAAATGCAAATCCTTCGATAAATCAGATGTTAGTTCCTCAGCTTGGTTGCGATGGGAAACCCGCATTCTTTTCGCAGCATGAAATTCACATGCTTCTGAACCAGATTCACCATCGAAATTATCAGTTAATGATATAGGTACATCAAGTGTAGGAGAACATGCCTGAACAGTGGAGTTCACAACTCGGCACGGGTAGACACGCTCTGCAGCATCCAATGTGCCACCAGAAGCAAGGGGAGGGCAACAAGGCAAGATTTCGAGAGATGATGTCCCATCACCTTGTATCTGATTTGTTTCTTCAGGAAATTGTGGCAAACTCTTCAAAAGTAAGGAACTTTCATTTTGGTCACCGATCCCTACTAGACCACAAAACTCTGATGTACCAACCAATTCTCCAGACACTGAGGTAATGCGAACAGTTGAGCAATCAATATTTTCGGATAATATACATTTCGGCCCAGCTAGTTCATCATAAGATCCAACAGCTTCAAGAGATTGACATGTTTCATCAGCATCTACGTCCGATACATCATCCGAGTTACCGCTTGATGGTGCAGGGGACAGGCCAGCATCCTCTAGCATAGCTTCACAATCAGACTCTAATCTAAATTCTCTAGGAGAGTAAGGAAAGACGGTTGCTCCTGGGACCAATCCATCTACATGCTGAAAGGAGGGTTCCCCTAATCTAGTATGCACCAAATGTTCGCCAACTTCCCTCTCTTCCTGTTGAAAATCATAAATGATCATGAGAAGAAGTTCAGTGTTTGAATGCAACTGACCTAAGAGAGACGGTTACCAACACAAAATATCACTATGCAAGCTCTCATTCGGTATTTCAAATGCAGCACAGAGTAGAGATTGATCCCCAAGATCGCGCAACATTGAAGTTTGGGATAAACAATTCTTAATCTCAAAGAGAACATTTCTCCTTTTCTGAAAATGGTTATGAACCTCATTAATTAGTAAAACATAAAAAACCAAGTAATAACTGAAAAAAAACTTTAGAATGACAGTTTGGACCTATTGTCAAGAATTAATCTCAAATTTCCAAATGCATAAACAAATAAGGGACTCCTCTAGCAGCCTTCTATTCATAAACTTCTCGTCTCAAAGTAAATTAGAGTAGCACCCACAAACACATGTATCAACATGCGCAAATATGTATATCTATGCATTTCTTGGTAGCAGTGCTCATTAAACGGCCTAAACCGAAAAGACAGACTGGACCACAAATTTAGGTTTATTCGGTTCGGTGTAAACGGTTCTTCGATCGATTTTCGGTTTTGATTTTTGATACTTTTGGTTTTTCGATTCGGTTTTCAGTTTTAAAGTTAAAACCGGAAAAGCCAAACAGACCATTTAACATATAATATATTAAAATAGTTAAAAGATTTATATATAACATGTTAAAACGGTAATATCTATCCATTCAATAGGCCATAAACTTTAATACAAAATATAAATGAATGTTTTTTTAATCATTTTATTGTATTTAATTATGTTATTAGATTTTATTATATTTGTTTGAAATCACTAGTTTTAAGTAATCATCAAATCTTTGATATTTTAGAGATCTTAAAAGAATATTCAAAGTTTTATTAATAAATTATTACAGGGCATGCGACAATATCTATTGATCAATTTATTATATAAACCATGTAAACCAAACTGAACTTACTAAGCCGCGATCCTGGAAGACCAAACTGAACCCAAATAAAGTGGTTGGTTTTTGGATAAACCATTGCACACCTCTATTTCTCGGTAGACGATGCACAGACCACCAAATTTCAAATGGCATTCATGCTTATTCTAAGGTTAAGAATAACAAAGCTAAGCACCTGATCATACTGATGGTATCTTAAAGTACCTTGGTCTGAGAAAGAGGTCTGCTCAACTCATCATCAATAGACTCTATCTGCTCAAAAGCACGAGAATCCACACCATTAAATGACCCAGACACATATCCTGGCTCAAACAAATTCTTCAAACTCAATCCTGAATTTCTGGTGCATTGGATATTGTTAATTTGTGTAGCTGGTAGTAAAGTCATCTCAATTCCATGCCGAATTTCATTGTAATTAGCGGTCGTTGGAGCATTAGGTGAATGATTTGTGTCACTTTCACTTGATGAAGAACATTCTTCAGAATAAGTCTCAAGGAGCTCATGAATCAATCTCTCGATGCAAGCCCGTTTCATGGATGCTTCACCAGGTGGAAACCAATCTGCTTGGAGCTGGAAAACAGACACTAGGTCAGTTTGGCTCGAATTTTAATGTGTTTGTTCCTTGCCGCAAAGGAACATCTGAAAAAGATAAGAAATTTTAAACATGAAGTCAGGCATTTCGAGATATCGGCGCAGGGGGGCTAACTTCAGACAAAGCAGATTGAAAATTAAATTACTCAAAAACTCTATCCTTATTTTAATTCAAATTTATGCTCCTGTCCATCAACTGGATGATATCAAGTATATAATTATTTGTACTTCATAAGAAAGCGCATACTTGTATCTGTACTATATACGCTATCTCTTGATATTCTTACCACAGCCCAAACATAATTTCCAAGGATTTACCATGTCAATATTAATCCATCTAGAATCTTGTCAATTTGCAGTGTAATTGAAGAACCAAAAAATGATGTTTGATCTCCATTTCCTTTAAAACAGAGTGGACAGACAACATACGGGATTTCGCAAAATATAAAGAAAATAGGACGACACTCGGTTCAGGATAAGTCTCATAAACAATGCTCAAAGAGTCAAAGAAATATAGTAATGCTTTGTCTTTGGCCGTAAATATAATCAAGCTTTGTTTGACTTTGAAAAACGGATGATAGAACTTCAAGGCTTAAGGGACAATGTAACCAATAACCTTCCGCAGCTTTCAACAATAAAACCCTCCTTGCAAATAGTCACCAACAATGTCCGTGCACAGTTAAAAACCCAAAACGTGCACAAAAATTAATTGGAAGTAGAAGATAAGTGAAAAATAAATTACAACACCCACAATTTAAGGTAAATATAACATAAACATGTCAGAATAATCTTTTTGTCTTCTTGGTCAAGTTATAATCATCAGATACCCTGAAATATTTATATACTTTGTACGAAACATGCTGCGTGAACAAAGAAATGAAAGAAAAAACTTAAATATCAGCCAAGAGGTCATGGGTCTAAGTAGAATACTAGGCTTTGAATGTCTTGCTGGTTGCAATGCCATAGAAGTTTAATTGGCCAATCAGAGGAAGGATTTTACTACTTGAATATACAATGCAACAAGATAAGACGATTTGTGATTTGAATCAGGAGTTAGGACAAAGCATTATACTTACGAAGTTGGAAGATGGCGTTATCTTGTACACATTGAAGTTCGTAGGGGCTTCATCCAGAAAAAGCTCCACATAGTGAAGCAAGAAAAGGCCACAATCATATAAATTTGGCTGTTGAGGTAGCTACAGAGTCCCAAAAAAAAACAAAATAAAGATCAAATTATTATTATTTTTTTTTAAAGGATATGAGATTATGTTAATAAAAAAATTTAATTACAAAATGCGGACCAGATATCCACGTTTGATAAAGTAAAAACCGGAATCATATTAACATGACATTAGACTTCAATTCCTATATAAATCTGAAAAAGCAAATAGTTTAAACTCCACATTCTTCAAGATCTAGCATGGAATCTAAAATTTTATATTGTCCCAGCAATCTTCAAGCAAATCTTCTATATTGTCAAAAATCCTCTTATTCCTCTCTAACAAAACTGACCAACAGATAGAATGAACTACCACAACCCAGAAAATTCTATAACCGATAATATATGGAGGCACATGCCATCAGTTTCATACTAGCAGATTATTAAATCAATGGCAAAAATTTAGTCAAATGCGTTGACTATAATATGTCAAATAAAAGATAGATAATAGTTCAGTACAAAGTAGAATCGAACTCTGAACAAGTTAATGCTAGTTGAACATAAATCACTGCTAAAATAAATTTGCTGAGCCTAAGCTCAAACAGCATCAAAATTTAAAATAATTGGTGCAACTAAAGAAATAAATTACAAAGAGAGTTTCTATTTTTCTTTTCAAATTTTTCACAGAGAACAAAAGTACAAGAATAAAAATGTGAGAATCACATAAATGTGAAACTATTAGAAATAAATTAAAACTAAAATAGTTACAAGAACACAAGTCGCATAAATAGTATAACACTCTTAGTTTGGCGCGTTGAATAAAACAATGATGGCAGCAATTATTTTTTAAATATTAACTGATGGAGTTCACTTAACTCCAGCATATATATTATTAGACAAAAATAACAAGTGCAATTAAAATGAGAATTGTACTTGAACAGAATTTGGTCAACATACCCTTTCTATGTTGACAAATTGTTAAAAAATTCAGCTGATTTATCAACACAAAGGTGGTTTTTGTGTTTAAAGTTCCCAGAGTACCCTATCGAGCATTAATACAAAACAGTAATACAATTGCGAGATTTTTTTTTTACTTTTGACTTTTTGTTGATTTGATATGCAATAATTAGAACCAAATATTTGTTATTTCCAAAAACGAGGATATAAAAATGATGACAGTCAAGGGTATTAGGACTAAATAATTCCTTTTGTATCTCTTTTGAGCATATTAGTTTTAATTCAGTACTTATTTCAACCACATGTTTGGAGGAAAGGGTGGCCTATCTAAAAGAGCAGAAGCTTACTAGATATTTTGTGAACTCTCACACACACAATGTATTCATGTAGATTTAGAAAGGTACCTCAAGAGAGACAAACTTTAAATTTCTGAATTTTGAATACAGATCTTCACATGTCTCTTTCTGCCTTTCTTTCCACTCCTCCCACAAGTAACTGTCGTGCCACGATATATATTGAAAAATAAAAATTACAGATTTCAAGAGTGTACGAAATGGCGTAAGAACAGAAAGAATAGAAAATTCGAATAAAAGTAAAACTGTAAAAGTTAAAGGTGTTGAACCAAACTGTAATCTACAAAAAAATATTTAGTAAATGAGCAATTGAATTATCTAATTAATTCTAATTTATTGCAGGCATCTGGACAATAAACTATCATTGCCAAGGTATTGGCCTTCACAAGGCAATATCTATTGTCACCAAATTCCACCTTATGCTAAATTGAATTTACATATAAATACAGAGCAAGTAAAATCTCAAACAAGTAAAGCACAGCCTAGTGGAAGCAATTTTATCCTTTGCATGCCACAAGTCCTTGCATTCTCAGTGTACCATCTCCGATAACTGAAAGAGAAGATACCTCTGCATAAGATCTTTGAGGCCAATATGAGTTCCTCTGAATGAATCCATATGCAATATACAGGGTAGTCTAGTCAACTTGTCATCAACATCTAAAATTAACCAAGGAAAAATGTCAAAGCACAGAAAAATCTTATTTTGAAGATAGCTGTCAGTGGCTCAGTGCGAAACTACTTGCCTGTATCCTTTATAACTTCACCAAAATAACAAACCACTATAAGGCTCCAGTGGTAACTGTCATACAAATAAATTGTAAACCACTATTTTCCATATCCTGATACCAGAAGTTAGAACTCGAGATATCAAGCAAAAAGTTTGGTAATGGAGTTGCTGCTTTCTTACTTGTAGTTGACGGGAATAAATATGAAGTCCTTTTCCAGCAAGTTCACTTTTCTCGTCCATTTACGAACTCGCTGGAAAGCTGCCTTGCCGTCAAAAGCACTGGATGGATCTTTATCCATGTCAGCAAGCTTCCTAAAGAAGAAACTGTTGAAAAAATGGAACTTAACCCTCTCCTCTCCATTTTGTCTATTCTTCAAGTATCTGTCATGAGGTTAAACTTCAATCAACTCAAATGAAGGAGAAAATGAGTAAATGAAAACAGCAGCTAGCTTTTAAAAAAAGAAACTGAGAAGTGAGAACCTAACAATATTTAAGAATTATTCTGCACTAGACCAATTTTTTTTTTTTTTTGATAAGAGCACTAGACCAACTTTATTTCTTTAAACTGCCAACAAAAAAGGATTTGTCTTCACCCGAGTCAATCCTCAGCCAATAGTCCGCAGGAATAAAATCATGAAACAAACCACCATATCAAGTTAAACTCTTACTTCACCGTTTTCTCTTATTTACCAATTAACCACTATCAGCTGAGGATAACCAGTGCAGTCCTTTACCGTTAATTTCATTCCCTTTCGCAAAGTAAGCAATTAGCAACAAATAGCTAGTTTTGATGTGAATTGTACAACACAAAATATGAGAAAAATATGTAGAACTTACTTGATATAAAAGTCTATGATTGTATCATTCACAAAAGTATTTGGTTGCAGTAGATCTATGTCTCTCTTACTTATAGAAACAGCATCTGGATCACCTTTTGGATAAATCACTTCATCAAAAGGCTTATCAAAACTGCACATTTGAATAAACTAAGTTCAGATAATGATAACAGGCAAGAAGAATATATACATCTTCATGTAGTATTTTTTTGGCTCTACCAGTAGAATACAATACAAAACTCTTTTTTGTCATTTTATGTAGAGGGAAAGTGAGGATGTTTAAACTGAAGTCAAAAGATAATAGCAATAATAGACCTTATATATAAAATGAGAAGTAGTTATCATGCTCTCAGCTCCTACACACTTTGCCCCATTTTGTAAGTTATATCTTTTGACATAATGATGTTGTGCAACACCAACCCCCGAAAGTGGAAATAATTCTGGTTTGAACTACAACATTAATATTGACTGATGTCAATGACTATGTTAACGAGCTCTTTCCGTACATCTGAAATGCTTCCAGAGACACGTTGTTAGGAAACTAATAGATTGGGCTTAAATAATTTAGATGATGAAATTGTAATGGGCTCCAATAGGTTGGGCCTAGGGATTACTGAGGAGTGGGGAAGAAGTTAAGCATTCAGCATATTTTTCATCTGGAAACTGACTAGCTTAGCTAGGGAGCTACAGAGGCTTTACTCTGGGATTTTCTTCTGTTTGGATTCATATTTGTATGCATTTCTTTGTTTTGTTTCTTATATTCAAATATGAGAATAGAGGATCATAACACACATGGTACAAGTGGGAAATCAATATGACATTAAACAGTGGAAGTGTACCGATCAAACTAATCACAGCGATTCAGTGAAGGATCAGGGATTAAAACAGATTACCAAGCACACAATAATAGACAAGGAAAAAAATGAAAACATCAAGGAGCATTGTCACTCACTTGGGGAAATAGCTTCTTGTGAACATTGCTTCCCAGTTAGGTAAAGTTGAGCACTCCTCTATTCCAATGCTTCATATGAAAACAAGTGAAAACACACTAACACCATCAGAACCACGACAAAGCTAACAAATTTAATTTACTTACATATTTAAAAGCTTGTGAAGAAGTACATGTAAAGGGTATGGTAAATTGGTAATAGGATAATAGCCTTTGGATTTCTTATCAATACAAAAGGACAATACAAATTGAAATAAAAAATGGTAGACAGTCAAACAAACTACAACCACCGACGTCCTATGCAGTATTAGAAAAATTGGGTTAGATGCCAGCCTCGTTCAAATTTAACAGATCCAATTCCAATAAAGCAATATGGAAAAAACTCAAGTGGCCAACGCAATACTATAACAACGCACACGTCCATGAAAACTAATGCTAACAGAGATGCTAGAGAAATTTTAAAAAGCGAAGCAAAGACTGAACTAACGAGGACGCAAACTCCTGGTAAGAATAACTGCTCGAGACGTATGTAAGCTATGCATAAGCGTGCTACATAATAACATTGTACGAAACACTAAGAAACCTACTATGCAAAAATGATTTTTCAGTGGCGTAGAAAGTAGAAAAAAATAAGGATGTAATCAAAGAGAATGGGTTATGCCTTATTTGCTTCAATTTTCAGGAGAAATTTTCAACTGCTTTCCACTCTAAAATGGGAAGTTTGTTTGTCTACATTTTTTTAAAAAAAACCAATAAACTAAAAGGATTCATCACATTTTTTTCATATTTTCGTTCCCAACTCATAAATCCAAACTATTCTATCTTCATTTCAAAAGTTTTCTTCAAACAAATTCCAATGACCAATTCCTGAATGCTTTATGTACTTTATCATTCATATCAAATAAGCAATCATCAAAATAATCCTAAAATGATAACATAATAGAATGAACCACACAAACCATAAATATTTTAAACTCACCAGAACTTAATCTCAAGCCAAATGAAAGTTCAACCACAACCAAGCAAAACATAAAAATCAGGCCGACAACCATCCCCCAGGGAAAAAAACATCCTCTGCAGTTAACCCAGAATGCCTACAAAGCATGCTACTAAACGGGGAAATATGGAATCGTGACATTTTGATATCAGACTACATGCACTACCACTATTAACCTATGGAAATCAAGACATGATAAGATCCACCATTGACTCCTCAAAAATTGGCATAGGTTTTTAGGGCCCAAAACTCCCCTAAACTTTTTCTTTTTTTGACAAGAAACGATATTATATTAGATACAATTATGATTAATGGCGGTGTTTTTCTTTTAAAAAAAACCTTGAACATTTTAAAAAGACATGCACACACTGACATATAAATATACAATAAAATTTAGTAAATCAACTCCAAAACACTATAAAATGTAACACAAAAAAATATATCTGGTTGCATGGCAACTGTGGCATCCTTAAGAGAACAATAAGCGTGTCTGAAGACTCACTCAAGCAAACTATTCCATAGTGCCTTATATTTTACATCAAGAGATGCAATCGCTTCCTTCTTTTCATACCAATCAGAATCAACAGCTGTAAACTTCAAATCATGAATTCCTGAAACTGTACATACAGCATCACATGAATGAAAACAGTTCAGGTAGCAACATAAAGCTAAAGGGATCACAAGGGGGAAGAAAGAGAAAATCTGTTCAAACAAGAATTCTTAATATCAGTCAAGGTTGGTTTTTCATAAACAGACATGAACCAGGCCTTTCAACCAAAATTAGAGGGGAAAAAAATTCAAAACTTCACAGGTTAATATAATCAAAGTTAAGTAGAAGATCATCCTGTTCGAGACAAATCACTGATCTAAAAGCCCGGCGCCTAGGCGCTAGACGATTGTCCACCGCCCTGATTTTTAGACAGTTGATGTCTATGGGTGCTATTTCATTAATCGGCCTCCTAGACCGCCTATTTGCCGCTTAGGCGGCTCAAAATCCGCCTAAATGGCCGCTTAGATTAATATATAATATATATTTTTAGTCTTTTAAATTTTAAACTTTTAAAAAAAAATTATTTGACAGATTTTTCGATCAATTTGAATCAGATGACGATGATGAATATACAATGAATTTTGAGTTTGAGTTCGATAAAGAGAAATTATTAGAGAAATTTTTAGATGAACTTGGAAGAATTAAATATTTAGGCTAAAAAGAAAAAACCGTCTCGGGCGAAGTAGATATTTAGGCTAAAAACCATTTAGACGAATTAGATATTTAGGCTAAAAAGAAAAAACCGTCTAGGTCCCACCTAGACGCCCGCCTAAACGTCTAGGCGCTAGGCGGTGGGTGACCGCCCACCTATAGCTTTTTAGAATATTGAGACAAAGAATGTCATAAGAACAAAGTTTAGTATAATGAATTAAAGTAAACAAACAAAGCTCTGAGGGGGAAAACATAAGCAGATAAGTTCCAAAACAAATTTTTTTTTTTATCTATAAGCAGTATCTCAAACAATTTTGAAATCAATGGATATAAATTTACCTTCTCAGGAGCACAAATACTTTGCATTTGTATAGGAATTTAGTAATAGCAAATCAACACAATAAATCAACTCAATCAGATGATAAAACATGGTCTTGATAGGCAACACACATAAAGCAAGCACACGTAACCAACCTGAAGCATCGCGATCTGCCTCATCATGAGTTATGCTTTTTGAGATAAAAGATATACTAATGATCCCGGTCTCAAGCTGAAAAGGTCATAAATGCCGATGTCGAATTTTAACTTTGCTCAATATCATACAGGAAAAACATACAGAATGAACTACAGCACATCTTAACTAACCCGAGCACTCCACTGAGACTCTATTTTGACAATATCATCCATTTCCAACTGAATATGAAAACTTTCCTTGGTTCCATAAGAGGTTTTACTTTTAACTTCAACAGAACTTCTTGAAAATCTCACAACAGAATCTGGATAGTGTACACCACGGTGATACATATAATCTGTGATGAAAATTATTCCTCCCCTGTCATCACCCTGCAAATAAGAAAAGATAACTCACCTATGGAGCAAGATAATGTGGATGGCTTAGTTATTTAATTGATGCCAAGCTTAAATCAGTTAGCCAACAAGTAATGTAATGAAATCTATAAAGCAGCCTTAAGGAAATGTCACAACAGAATCTCGATAGTGTGAACCACTGTAATTTATATAATCAGTGTTTAAAACGACCTTGATTTCGGCCTGCCAATAAGAAAAGATAACTCAAGTATGGAGCAAGACAATGTGGATGACTTAGCAATTTAATTCACATCAAGCTTAAATCAGTCGGCTAAAATAAGCAATGTCAGGGGATTTATAAAGTATGTCCTTAGAGAAATGTCATCACAGCAGAATCCATGCACAAGTTATATCGCTTCAATGCCAATTCAGCGGGGCCTCATTTCTGAATCTGAACAGTAAAAGTTTCGGAAACATATATGTTTGTCATCACCATATTTGATCGACTTTCTGTTGCTGGCCTCAAATTTCCCCTCAAGTGAAAAATTGCAAGAGAGTGGTAGATTGTATAAGAATAAGATGCTAAGTAATCTAGCTTCAAATATCTTAGTAATCTTATCCATTTCCAATAACAAAGATGTTTTACAATTTTCAGTCTTGAAAAAGTAGAGGAGGTTCCATCAGTTTTCTGACTAAGAAATTGTCTTTATCAATGTGTTATTGTTTTACATATATGCTTTAAAAGCTCAGAAAAGAAAGTCACTAGAGAAGAGCTTCAAAGTCAAAAATTCTAATCTAACAGTCCAAATGTGTCAAAATCTTGGAATTACCAAATGTTTTATCATCTTGTCACTTGATACTAAATCTATTAAATGAATGATTAACTAGTTACTGCTCTAAATGGGAAATTGAAAAATGGGAAGACTTTACCAAATCCCAGCCGCTGAAGCAGTCATCAGGCGATGGTCCATCAGAAGAACCTGGTAATATGTAACAAATGCAGTAAGAAAATGGGATTGCAAAACACCCAGAGTTAAACTATACTCCATCATCAATAAAGCAAACAAACAAACAAAAGAAGAAAACAAAGAAAAGGCTCAAATAACACAAGAAAAAAAATGTAGCAGATGAAAATCCCTCACTCTTGTTTTCATCAGCGTCTGAAGCCATGCGAACAGACTCATCCTGCATGCATTTCAAAAGAGAACGATCCACTGTCAGGAGCACTCGTTCTTTCATGGAAACAATTTAAAAGAAATCAAAATAAAAAGTACATCAAATGAAGACTCTGAAAAGGGAAATTTTGACTGGTCCTTCACGCAAGCAGGGGCTACAGGAATTAGGCTACATTCCACAAGAGGACAGATACTTTCAGGCTCATGAATATCAGATTTAAGTTCTGACGCTTGTTCGTGGGCTTCAAAATTATTATGCAAATCAGTGCTTGATCCAGGCATCTTTTCCTCATCAAGATTTTCAATCTCCGGAGGACTAAATGAGCCAGCAGCTACACAATTGCGATCAACGTCGGCAGCATCTACATCCTCACACAACGCAGTGTCAATCTCCTTTGTATGAATTTCAGCTCCCCGGGGAACTATAACAATAAAAGAAATCATTTTCATGCAATTTTAAAAGAGAAAGGAAATGCTGTGAAAAGACAAAACTTGATTTAAACTTCCATGAATGATTTGAAAAGGCTCCAACATGAACTGAATCTTAGAGATAACACCATAAGTTGCTTAGATGCCTGGTTTAACATACATTTTCATTTTTCTACTCCACCACCAGTCAGCTCTACTGTTGATTAGTAAGTGAAAGATAAGATATATAAAATATTCACAAGCAAAGGCCTTTGCCCGAAGATCTTTTTGGTGAAATAAATACAAAATTATGCTTTCTCTTCATCAAGTACACAGGCGATTCAACACATATATAGTTGGTGTTTTTATTCGGGTAAGATAATTAGGTATTTTGTGTGTAATTTTTCATGCTTTCATAGTGTAATTTCTTTATTTGGTAACTTTACTAATGAGTTTCAAACTTGAAAATGTTCAGAAAGTGTATATGGTCACACAATCTCCAGTTACTAATGTACATGTTTCAGAGCCTTCATGTTTTTAATCTAGATTCAGAAATAGATCTAAATTCATGGCATAAGAACTAACAGTTTAAGATGATGGAACGATTTGGGCCACTGTTCTCATGATAACAATTTTAAAATATATTTGGTTTACACAGTTCCCAGGTGCCTGTGTACAATTTCAGAGGTTCATATTTATCATCCAGATTCAGTGTACTTGAGTTGCATCTTCTGTCACTAGCAAAACCAGTTTGTCGGAAACGGAATCATTTTGTGTACTGTTATCATGTTGGAATACTATTGGAGGCAGATAAATGCTATTCCGTGCATTTTTTGCATGAAACTAGAAAACCAACTTCAAATTGCAAGCCAGATAGGCAACAAAATCTAGATAAGAACATAGCAATAAGAAACACATACTTCCATTGATTATTTTCTTTACTTTTTTCCAAAAAAAAAAAAAAAAAAAACACACACACACACAATATATTAATCTTGGAATATTAGTTTACAAAAGTGTAGCACTAATTGACAACTACTGGGCGAACGAGAGTTATGCAAGATTTCTCTGTCATGTTCCAAATTTTCAGAGATCTGTTTCTGTAGTGAACATATGCCTAGGCAGTCTTACCAGGTCTTCGCGAGCACGCCAAAATTAACCAAATACGAGGATGCCCCAGAATGTGGAAAGTACTAACATGGGGTAATTACTGTTGGCTATGAATTTGGTCCACATGCCCACTAATTTAAGTTAGCGTCTGAGTTAACCTTCCCTAATCCAGTAATCTCCATCTTTATCCCAATTTTTCATAATTTTCTATCTATATTTACCAGCACCTTTGAACAATAACCGCTTCAATTTTGATACTGTAATTAATGCATTGAGAACGCATTGCCAGCACTCAAACAATTGTTTCACAAATCACTTAGAGCTTTGCTTAAACAATAGAAATGAAGGTCCGGTAATCCGATTTCCGAATACTGCATCCAGAATTACTAACCAATTTCATTACACATATTCTCAGCTCACAGAAGAAACACTCCAAAAAATTCCCCATAAAAAACTCAAAACAAAACCAGACATTACTACTTACCAGAATCGAGAAAAGAATACTCGTGATCAAGAGCATTGGACTTTCTAAATTTGCTAGCAAAACTTCTGGCAGTCATCTCAGTCAGCTCATCTTCTTCTCTGAACTCGAAAACGTCTAAGGATTTGCACGAAGCCTTCATCCTTCTTCTTCGAGTGACTCCAGATTAACGTGTCAAACGTAGAGATGAAGAATAGTATGAAGACTGACACGTAAATCGATCGGACTAGGGCTTCAACACTGCCAATTACTGCGAATTTTTTTGCGGGTTTGGATTATTAGGGTTCAGACAATAAATAAAATCCCGAACATTTGGGGGTTCGGGCGGGTTCGGCGATCGTTCTGGAGCCAGTTTTTGTAGAAAACTATTGACTACGGTACTTAGCGCGTGCACACCACACGACTTACAGCGCGTTTCTGGACCGAAACGATTTTTAACAAGTCAAATTTACAGCTCACTTTGGCCCCGTTTGGATTTGGTAGACATTTTTTAAAAAAAACACTTTTTTAAACTATAATTTTTGGCTTTTGAAAAAGCTCTAATTTTGACTCAAAAAAGTGCTTTTTTGGCCTAGCTTTTGAAACCAAACGGGCCCTTTTTATAGGGTGAATTGGTGTTCAGTCCCTAAATCCAAAAGCAAATTAAAAATCAGTCCTTTGTCAGAAAAAATTTTGCACTCCCTAGACCCACATTATTTTTTTCGGATAAAATTAAGTACAAAACATTGAAAATATGGTACAAATACAAGATATTTGAGCACTAATTGTTCAAGATCGAGTACAAAAAATACAATTTTGAGTATAAAATCTAAACATCTTTATTAATGTGAACTTGCAACATGTGTTTGAGTACTCAAAAATCATATATTTGTACCAGATCTAACACATTGGGTACTCAAAAATCACATATGCGTACTATATTTTCAATGTTTTGTATCGATTTTCATCCAAATAAGATAAATGTGTTATTAATGTCAATATTTTTTAGTACTCGGAAATCATATATTTATACTAGATCTAACACATTTGATACTCAAATATCATGTATTTGTACCATATTTTTCATGTTTTGTACCAAATTTCATCCGAAACAAAACATGTGGGCCCAGGGAGTTTAAACAAAGTTTTTTTCTGACAGGGACTGATTACCAATTTAAGTTTAGATTTGGGGACTGAATTATAAATTACCGCTTTATATATTAGCCACTTTGTTGCACGCATTGCGTGCTAAATAGTTCATTTTTATAATAAAATTATATTTTAATTAAAACAGCCAAATAAAATTATTTTATTATATATTAAATACAAAAATTGGTGAGAAAATAAAAAAATAGGAAAAAAATAAGAAAAAAAGAAATCATAATTAAGGAAAAAAATGAGATAGTGGAAGAAAGCGGTTGTGTGTTTTTTTTAATTTATGTATTATTTTAATGGGCACAACAAGAGATCACTAAAGGCCTGTTACATAATATATAAGAATAGATATATATATATATACTTGATCACATGAACAACCACCATGAGCAACTACGTGAGCAAGAGCTTACGTGACAATCACTCATTGGATGTCCAAGGTGCCATGTCAGTTGTTGCTCACGTAGTTGGAGGAAATTGCATATATCACCCCTGTGAAATCGCGTGTTTGTTGATTACCCCTATGAAATTTTTTTGAGCTAAAAGCCCCTATTGATTCTAAATCTGTAGCATACACTCCCTTCTGGCTAAAAAATGATTAAAATGCCTTTAATCTTATAATACAATTTAATATTAAAATATATTTCCTGTATGACAAATATTATGATAAAATAATTATATATAATTTTCATAGTTATTTAAATAAAATTTGATTAATTTACTCAATTAAATATAGAATTATAAAACAAAATTAATTTAATTATTTATTTAAGTAAGGGTATTTTTGTCACTTTTTAACTGGAAAGGGTGTGTATGCTACAAATTTTGAATCACATGGAGTTATTAGCTTAAAAAATTTCATAGGAAATTATTAGCAAACTCGGGATTTCACAGTGGTGAGCAACTACGTGAGCAACAGCTTACGTGACAATCACTCATTGGATGTCCAAGGTGCCACGTCAGTTATTGCTCACGTAGTTGCTCATGGTGGTTGCCAATGTGATCAAAACTCTCTCTCTCTATATATATATATATATAGAGTTTTGATATGGTGAACACATATCATGTGCACTTATGTATGCACCTGCTAATGTGGCATTCACCTATTGGATATAGAGGATGTCACGTTAGCGGTGCACATAAAAGTGCACATCGTGCTCATAATATCAAATTTGTATATATATATTATATATATATATATAAGTAATTGAGGCACACCCAATGTGTGTACGACTTGATACATAAATATTTATGTATAGGCATGAGAGTAGCTCTCTCCACATAATTAGGAAGGAAATGAAGTGAATTGAAAATGAGGATAAAATAAAAAAGAGTGTAAATTAGAAATGATAGAAAGAACATGGGTGAGTGAAGGGGCATTTTTTTATTAAGAAAAATCAGACCAAGACATCATTCAGTTTTTATGTGGTGCTTGAACTTAATAAATAATAATAGATGTGTGTGTGTGTGTGTTTTTTTTAGAGTTTATTGCACCAACCCCCATGTGAAATATTAAAAATACACACTTCTCCCTGTGAAATTTTAATAGATATCCTAGACCTTATATTTTGTAATAGTTGCACGTTTAACCCTTGGTTCAATTAGTTATTGAGCACGCGTTATTACATCGCCTAACCAACAATTTCTTTTTTATAATATTAGGTTTATGGTACAATATTAGGTCTATAGTACGAAAATGTCATTCTTTTATTGTAGTATTTTTCATATTTACTCAAATACATCATGTGTATTTGTGAATAAAAATTATTTATTTTGATGTGAATGATGTATATGAGTAGATATGGAAATTATTACAATAATAAAAAGTCATTTTCGTATCATAATCCTAATATTATAAAAAATGGTTATTTTGGCGCAAAAACAGCACATGTTTAACAAAATGATCGTGGCAAGGGTTAAACGTGCAACTATTACAAAAAGTTAAGGGCTAGGATGTCTATTAAAATTTTACATAGGAGAAGTTTGCATTTTCAATATTTCACAATGGAGTTTGGTGCAATAAACTCGTGTTTTACACAAGAATTTTTCAGTCTAATAAGTTGATTTATTTTGGATTTTCGTCTTATAACTTACAAAGTTTAGTTTTCATTTAAGACAAGAAAGCGTTTTTTGTTTTGGTTTTTCATTTGAAGCCATTAAACTCATCAAATATTACTTATTTGGTATTGATAATTTATTATGATAATACTAAATCACCACTGATCTATTTATATTTAGCTAGACTAGATGAGCTCAGAGTCCAATACCCCATTTAGGACTCATGACTTTCATAGTCCACCTACGACTCTAATAAGTTAGCATGATGGACTTAGACTCTTCAAGTTCATGAATCATGCGTTCATTATTGTGGTGTAATTATAATCATGATCGTCGATCTAACATCATCAATGAGACAAATTTAAATAGGTTAATAACAAATTTCTAACTTTGGAACCAATGAATTTAAATAAGACAACTGTTAATTTTGAAACACTTTCATATCATTTTAATTGTTTCACTCTCCATGCTGGTTTAGCAGTCATGACCTCTCTCGAAATTTTCTAAAGTGAAAATTGCTTATAAACTCTTTTATAAATTTAAAACGACCAAACAAACTCATTTTGTCAAATTCAACTCCTTGAATAGGAACAAGAAAATTAATACTCGTATGACCTTCAATGATTCAGGATACAACTAGTCGCGATCGAGCTTTTCTAACACATTAATTTATGACAATTAAATATCTTCAATCTACTCGATATTATAGCGAGTGTACGAGTTAGGTTTTAATATAATGTACAAGTACGAGTAACGTCCTATATAGATTGATATATGACAAATGTACTTCAAGTAAGTTAACTAAAATGATGAATGAATAATTAATAAACTAAATAAAAATAAAATATGAGACAATGAAATATAAATATTTTAAATTTTTATAATAAATAAATTATTGTTGGGATTTTGGTTCACCTACCCTTTAATCTTTCCTAGTGATTGAATTTAAATACTCAAGTCATGCATGTTTTTGACGGGATTCCCTAATATATCAATATATCGATCGATGTATATTAATAGACGCGAATCTATGCTTTCTATGTTTCAATCGGATACCAATTGCTTGGATGCGTTTGAACTCGAGATTACTTGCAGAAAAAATGATTTCTAGGTTTGTCTTGTGTCTCCGAAAGAAAAGGCCCATTTTTTGATGGGCGAACGACGGGGATTGAACCCGCGCGTGGTGGATTCACAATCCACACCATCTCTCCCCGTGGTTTTTTCGATAATTCTATAGCACCTCCCTAAAATCTGAAAGGGATTGTGAACAAGAAAAGAAGTTAGGCCTTTTCTTTTCCTAAAGAAAGCCCCAACCACCAAGAGCCTTACTTAAGTAATAAATGAGACACGAAGCTAAGGAAAGATAAAAGAAAAGGCCTGGGCTAGAGTCTTCTACTGACGACCCAACGCTCCAGAGTGTAAGTCCGGGCGGCGCCTAGTTTATAGTATTTTACGTGTCACGGCAATTAGGAATATAGAATCTATATCAAAGAAAAGTATAACTGTTGGAATAATGATTTCCATTTCGATTTAATACATTTCGGTGTTGGGGAATTCTGCAAGGGTCTTACCGCCTTTTTGATTGACTATATTTGAGTCTTTGGAGTACTTTGGGATTATATTCCGCGACGAATTCCTGGTCATTCCTACCATTTGTTCTCATCATGCCATTTTTACCACCTTGCGAGGTCGCTCATAACGAACTCTTTTCCGATTTTTTAAATGAAAAAAGGACTCAACTTGACGAAGAAGGCGGAGATGTTTTGCTAAAAGACAAAAGAGAACTCTCTTTTTTAGATCGGCTGAAAAAGGATCTTGAAAGGAAAATACACCTTAAAATTCTGACACCAAAAAGACTGAGCTGAGGGAAACCCTATGAGTCACTGAAACGACGGCAGGAGGGCCCTTGATCTCTCGATAGAGGGAGAAAAAGGGGGCTTGCTCCCCTTTACAATATGAAGAAAGAAATAAGGATCGAAGTTTAGACCGCTCACAGGAGTTCTACCTATAGAAAGGATCATGAAAGAGGCGATCAGAAAGGTACTCGAATCCATTTACGATCCCGAGTTTCCAGACACATCGCACTTCCGCTCGGGTCGAGGCTGCCACTCGGTCCTAAGACGGATCAAAGAAGAGTGGGGAACCTCTCGCTGGTTTTTGGAATTCGACATCAGGAAGTATTTTCACACCATCGACCGACATCGACTCATCTCAATCTTTAAGGAAGAAATCGACGATCCCAAGTTCTTTTACTCCATTGTCTACGAAGCAGAGCACCCTCATCTTGCTTGCTTCTGGCGAAGCTTCTAGCACTAGATAATAGGCATTCTGGTATGGCAGGAATACAACTTTTTAGGTCGACCACTACATAGGAGCGATAGCGAAGCCAAGCCGTATAAAATAAAGGCGAGCAGCCCTTATAGCAATAGCTAAGGTCTACTTATAGCCTTTACCCTTTATTCGGGGGGCCTTCACGCTTAGAATGAGATGAGATTCTAAGCCGGCGGAATGTCCTTGTCTTATTTAACAATTGCAATGCACCAAAGAAGATTGATGAATTTGTTAAAAGGTTATGATTGCGAAATCAAGTACCATCTAGGATCAGCGAAGCTCACAGCTGACACGGTTAGTCGCAAGATGAGATTATCTGCACTTCAGACAAGTGTCATCTCAAGTGTCATCCAAGATTGTTATTCTTTGGGATTTCACATCTGTCATAAGAAAGGAATGGAAAACATTAGAGTATCTGGTATTTTATCTGAACCAACTTTGTATTTCAGAATTATAGAAGCTCAGTTTTCTGACCCGAAGATGCAGAAGTTAGCAAGGTTCAGAGAAGGATCTTAATTACGGTGTCATGGGCTATAGCCCAACCTATTTTTAGTTAACCATGATTTAAGTTGTTCATTAGACAAAGTCTTTATTTTATCCTTCAACACCAAAGCCCAATCCTTCAACATTGATGATTGCATATAACTTTTTTATATATATATATAGTGTTGGAAATCGGTGTTCAGATCAATTAGAATTGATACCCGGTGCAGCGGAAGTTTAAAAATTTTATTTTATTAATATGGAACGATTCCATATTTTGGTATCAAAACTTTACGATTAAATTTGTGTAAGTAAAATAAATAATTACAATTAAATATTTTACCTTAAAATCTCGAAGCGAGATTATGGAAACCAACAGAATTTAATCTGCTCTTGTTGTATATCCCCGGAACTGATGAACGAACGTTTCTTCAATCAGGTTCACGAATAGAAAACAAAACCCTCTGATTGACTGCACTAGAAATCAATCAGAAGTTTGCGTAGAGAATAAACAGATATGATCTGTTAATTCAGATTGTAATTTTTCATAAAAATCACAAGCCGAATTTTCTCCGAAAGGGACAGAAGATTTCGAAAATCCTCTTGAATAATCTAGACTGAAATTTCGAAAATTCAAGACTGAATGCTATATGATTTTTGAACACTGCAGTCCTATTTATAGATAATTTTTAGACTGGATTAAGTTATAATTATATTTGGACTCTAACTCCTTAGGGCCCATAATCCATAACTTAAGCCCAACAAGCCAAGACCGTTGTTCTAAAAATTAATATAAAATTCATCGTGACTCCGATTGATAAACTGATTTTACCAATGTGCACAAAAACCATTTCTGCATCTTTTAGAGTCAAGATAATTTTTCTGAATCCGAATTCAGTGATTTTCAAAAATGCCCATCCCTATGTCATTTTAGGAAATCCCACTCCCTTTAATTAAGAAGTCCAACTCCTCTTTCATTAAATTTAACTCTTTAAATTTAACTATCTCTACGGGGTTTTAGTAATCCATTACTTGTGTAACCCTCAATGGTTCAGGAATACAGCTAGCCATGGGCTCACAACTCCTTGTGACTCGGAACAACAATTTCCGACTTACCCATCAAATCATGGTAAGAGCGCCTAGCAACATCGCCCCATGATTTCCTAGGTATTACTGATAGTGCCTGCAAGAACCAGTAGATTTTGGTTAGCGTACAGTACGGTCCCTTCAACCAAATATCCCGATCGAATCAACAATCATTGGTGCATCGAGAGTCGTTCGAGATTCGATAACTATGCATAACATCTTGGAGATCTATTAGTGACATCGCATGTGTTACTAGGAACACCAAGTAACCTAAAACACATCATGTACTCTGGCCAGAGATTCGTCACACTAATATCTCCTCAGATCGCATAGGATATCCATACTCGCAAGTATGTGGTGAATCCTTGACAACAAAGCATCGACTCCTATATGTGTCGTAACTGTACCCAATCCCGACACCTGATGACCCCAATAGAGTCGGTAAACGAGTCAAAACACAGTACTAGCATATAGAGTCTCAATGATGTTTCAAGTAATAAGGACTAATGGTGTACAACCAAAACCGCGGATTTTATCCACTCGATAAGTGATAACCACTTGGAAAGTCCGAATAGGGTAGTTCGATCATTCATCATATGAATATCCATTTGCATGCTTTGAACATCTCTATATTCCATACCAATGAAACGTGGTACTCGGCATCGCAAATGCTAGTCTCAATCTCGAGCGATCCTTATCCTTATTTGCGGACGGCTCAATTGACTAGGAACAGTTTAGAATATACAGTGACTATAAGATGTGTTTCATGATAGCCATCCCCATGTGCTACCACATCTTACATACACTGTAGTATATTCAAGGTCTTTATCAAACAACAATAGTATATCATAATATAACATTATGAAGAAAGATAAAGTTAATGCCATTATAAAAGTGTAAATTATATTAAACAAAAGATTGTTTTACATACAGTCATAAAAGCCCTTAGCCACAAGTTAGCTAACCGGACACCCACTCTTTCATATAGTTCATTGCATATAACTTTAAAAGAGGAAAGTGGATTTTTTTTATAAAAAAAGTGGATTTTATATTTAATATTAATATTTACATGGGGACAAATCATCGGGCATCAACATATTGACAATACAATTTTTAATTGTAATTTTATGGTAATGTATGGCCGGTTTGTAAATTTTATTTTACATACAATAAATTTTTTTTCTCATCAAGTAAGTTTATCATTGTTGATTAATTAAGCTTTTAATTTTTTTTCTTGTTTTCTGATGTCACAGAATTTTGGATTTAGAAATATAGTAATGTTGAATTTTTAAGAAACAAAAATTATTTTTTTAATTGTAATTTTATGGTAATGTATGGCCTGTTTCTAAATTTTATTTTATATACAATAAAATTTATTTTTTTCATCAAGTGAGTCTATATTTTTTAATTAATTAAGATTTTATTTTTTTTCTTGTTTCTATGATGTCACAAAATTTTGTATTTAAAAATATAGTAATGTGATGAATTTTTAAGAAACAAAAATTATTCTCGCATTTTTTTCACAAGTATAAATCATAAAAATAATATATTATAAGTCATTGTGATTATTTGACATCCTATATTCAACGAGGTTTAGCTCACAATATAGATGTGGATTCTATTGCAGATGAATTTTATGTTTCGAAGCATAAGACATTATGCTGAACAACATAATATATATATATATATATATATATCTGTGTGTGTGTGTGTGTGTGCGCGCACCTACACATATATAAATTATACATTTTTCATAATAATATATAATTTATTTATATATTAATTAAATTCAAGCCCACCCTAAATCTAATTCTTGGATCCGTCCCTGGCAAGGTTAGCTAATGGAGACAACACATCTAGATTTCCATTTCAGACAGATGGAACCTTGTGTCTGTCAGGAAAGATCGTAGTTCTAGAGGGTTCTGATTTGAGAAATGAGATTTTATTTAATGCTTATAGGAGCAAGTTAAGTATCTACCCTGGGAGCATGAAAATGTATAAGGATTTAAAGACCAAGTTTTGGTGGAAAAGTACGAAGAGAGGTGTTTACCAGTTTGTAGAGAATGTCTGGTTGACTGCAACTGACTTTCTTGAATATTCTTTGATAATTGTGATAAGTGCATTTTGTGTGCTTTATTTTTTGTTATTTTTATGTTTATTTTGTGTGCATTCATTTTATTTTATGTATTTTTATGTGTTTTAAGTGCATGTGTATGTATTTCACTCCTCGTGTTGATTTTGTAGGAAAGTGGATTTTTGAAGTGTGAATTATGGAGCAGCTTTGGTAGAAAAATCATATTTAATTTTAGAGAGATCCAAATCCGATCTTCACCGTTCAGAATAAATTTCAAGATGTTTTGAAGCTGCTGTCCAAATTTTAGGTCAATCCGACAACTAGAACTTAAGATATGAATTTTTCAGAATAACTGCGCGCTGAAAACTGGAGGCAGAACTTTTCAGGCTAAGGCGTGATTTTTCCTGCGCCATGGTGTGAACTGGTAAAAATTTGAGAATCGAGACAAAACTTTTCACGCTATGGAGTGACTTTTCTGCGCCATGGCGCGACGCGGACTGAAAAAATATTAATTTTCTAACATTAAAAGTTGCGATTTTTTGGTGCTTTATTTTATGGGCTTTTTGAACCCATATTTAAGGGAGAGAGTTAGAACATGAGAAGGGGTGGAGAATTTAGGGTTCCGAAGTTCCACACATCAGAAACGCAAAGGAGGAGGCGGCCATCCAAGGAGAAGAACGTGAAGAGGGAGGAAACTTGAAGAACTCAAGAATCGCAACACTAGTTTTCTCTTCTTTCTTTTATATTTGTTGGGATTTAGGGGATCCTACCCCCAAAACTTTGTTTTGATTTCTTCTTGAAGATTGAATTTGGTTTTTATGAATTCTTGATTATATTACTGTTTTTATTGATTATTTGGAGATTGATCAACTTTGAATTGATTTTATGTGTTATAATTGATACTGAAAGGAGATTTTATAACATGATAGGATAATATAGTCCATGGATCTACAACTTACATAGACATATGAGGTTGGATACATGTTGATAGTCATAGTCCAATAGGTCAAAAGCTAGATGATTCCACAAATCGTAATGCAATTGCAATTGTTAAATAACACAAAGACACTTGGTTATTGCAATTTGTTAATTAGATTAATATAACTCGACAGAGTATATTGATAGGTTAGGGAATTCCGTCAAAAGCATGACTTGAGAACTGAATTTCAATCATTAGAGAAGAAAAAGGGGTAGGTGAACCGAGATTCTAACAATCGTTTATTTATTTTTTGAATTTAATTTTATTATTTTGTTTTTTTTCCATCTTTTGTTTTAGTTTATTAATTTATTATCATCTTATCTTAATTAACTAAAGAATAATACTTGAGTAATTTTGTCAGACATCAATCTCTGTGGGACGATACTCGTACTTTGTACACTATATTATTACTTGACTCGTGCACTTGCGATATATTCGAGCTTAATTGATATATATATTTAGGTTGATTTTCAGTGGTAGTATTTGCTCGACTAAGTTTTTGGCGCCGTTGCCGGGGATTGAAATAGATAAATTTTACTTTTTGTTATTTTATTTAGTTATTTTCTTTTTTTTATTTATTCTATTTTATTCATGTGTGATCTATCGTTGTATATTCTATTCTTGCAGGAATTCATCTGACATAATACTTTGAGATGATCTATCGACAAATATTCACGAGTTTTACCCAACAACATGGAGAGCCAACAGAGATTTTCTCTTCCCATGTTTACCAGCTGTTATGGGGTGTTGTTGAGGTGACGAGTTTAAACCACATTTATCTGGCCAAGTTTGAGGGCATATGGAACAAACACCCATTGGTGGTGTCATATGACACTTACTTTGGGCGTCAACCGCTCTTTGATGAGTGCTTCTGAGGGTCGAGCCAAGGATTGAAAATCAGGCGCTACTTGGGAGGCAACCCAAGAATTCTAATTCTTTCTGTTTTGTTTATTTAATTTCAGTTTTTTATCTAGTGTCGTTTCGTGTTGAGTTGATCATGTTTAATCCCTCAATTTTTTTGGATTTTCAAGGTAATATATAAGAATATTGATGGCCTAAGAAATGTGGTGCAGCAGCGGCATATGGATATACACCACGATGATTGACCAGGGGAGTGTTATTTTGTTTTCATTGTGTTTATTTTTGTTTTTCATTGCATTGTGTGTTTGTTTGCATTTTGTTCATTGTTCTAGAGCATTGAGTGCAATGCTTTGGGTAAGTAGGGGGGGGGGGTAGACTAGTTTTGCATTTGTGTGTTTGTTTTGCATTTGTCATGTTTCATGTTTGTTTTCATATTGTTTATTTTTGTTTGTCTGTGTTATCTTGCATGAGTGGGATGAGTCATAATAGCCAATGATGATGAAGTTTATGTTGAAAAAATTTATTTTTGAAAAATTTTGCTCTTAACTTGACATGAGAAACTGTAGGTTGAATCGTGAATATTTTTAAGCACTAATGTTAGACCAGTGAATTGTAGCGAAAGATTTGATGAAGTTTCTGTCTGTTTGACCATTGCACGGCAATAGGTGGTTTGTGGATCTTGATTGTATTCTATGAATTTTGATGAGGCTCTAGTTTACACTTATGATCTTGGGCGCACCTAGAAAAAAAAAATTTCAATTCCATCCGGGCCTTGAAAGGATTAAAATCCTATAAAAGACTAAATTTAAGGCTAAGTATGCGGATTAAATGGGATTGATGCTCCATCCGGGCTATAGACGAGGGGATTAGAAAGAAAAAATAGAATGATTTTTCATATCCTATCCAGTTATAGCTAAGTCAGCAGGTAATTATTGGGGCTAAAGCAATACCGGGTGCAAAAATCCGGAGGTGTGTAATTCATTATCTCAAGGGAGGTGGGTTTAGTCTAGAGGTCGTTGGAAGGAATGAGCACTAGATTGTGATACTTGCACTGATTTGTCATAGGTTGCTAAGTAGTTTTGAGACGAATTCGGTCTAAGTTGCATGAAACTAGAATGACATTTCACACACATACGTTCACGTTAAATCGAAGGTGTATTATGAAAGTTGAGAGCATGTCTGTAGTGACCCGCACCGTGATCACCTACTAATCAGAACTTAAGCATGCAATTAATTAATAAAATAATCTTAATCAGAGAAACTGCGGAATTAAAGTAAGTCAAATACCATGTAAGCAAAACCTAGTGGTCAACCCTGCTATCCAGCCTTGGTCACCACCTAACCTCCCTGTCACCGGGAGAACTACCTGCATCTGCCCCATGGAATAGGGCATCCAGCCAACAGAAAATAACTGGAAATGAGCCTAACATGCTCAGTACGAGAGTATGAGTATACGGTGTTATGTGTGCATGTATGCAAGTGAACTGGGTACCAAAACTCTCAGGTCAAGAAACAAGCTCATAGACCGGGCCCAGGGTATATAGCACGCTGCGCCGTCGCATCAGGAGGTGACTCATATACCCAGTGGATAATGGTGACCTGATACTAGTACATGTGTCCAACCATAAAGGTGACCTGACACAAGACTTACGTATCCAACCATCCACAAACTCATAGGGTGAGCGCCCTACTACAGGATACCTCTAAGGTAAAAGCTCAATATGCTCATGTATGCAACATACAATCATGACATGCTGTATATAAAGGCATATAAAACATGCAATCACATAATCCATGCAAACACATAATACATGCATACTCAATCTGGATATCTCGAATAGTACTTCCGTACCTTACTAAGGCAGATCCTAGAAGCTCCCCCTCTAGGTCCAAGCCTACCATGCAGCACTACAACATAAATAACCATGCATTACCTAGCATGCCAAACATCACCTACTAGGCTCTAAAAGCCATAATTAAACTATAGCCTACTCCCTATTTACTATAGAGAACCAAAGCCATACCTTCGTTCGTCGTCAGCCCGCTGATGTCGCATGCCCCAGAGCCTGGGCATAGCCTAGCTACGACTCCTAGATGCCTCGCCAGAGCTCCGCTGCCTGGCTGCTACTGCGGACACTGTCCGCTATAAAATAAACTATTTCCTACTCCAACTCTTAAAGAAAGAGTCCCGAAGCCCTTAAATAGAGCGATTACCGGGAGAGGAGAGGGAAAATTGCACTTAAAAATGAGGGATTCGGACCCCTATTTATAGGCCACGATCGGAAGCTCCGATCGGTGCATGTTTGCCACGTTTTGGACGGCCGAGATCGGAAGCTCCGATCACAGGATCGGAAGCTCCGATCTCCTGCATCTGGCCACGTGTTTCAATCTCCTTGACACCTGTTTTTGGTTGAGATCGGAAGCTCCGTTCTCGGATCGGAAGCTCCGATCTGCCCGGTAGCTCCGAACTGTTTCTCATGCTTCCGAACTGGTTTTGGTCCTCCGGGACCCCCGGGACCTACCCCACCATTTTCGGACGTTCCGGATCTGATTTTCCACTTTTTTTAAACAAATAAGGAATCCTTAAACATGTTTTCACACTTTTAAAATTATATGTCATTTTCTAACATGTTTAAAATCACTTAATCTTGTAAAATGGAACCGGGCTACTACAATGTCTGTGATTTTTTTGTTGGTAATTAAACTTCTAGGAGGCTGTGCACATTTATGAATCGTCCTTACTTATGTTTTTGTTTGCATTTTGTTTTGCATGTCTTGATCGAGGGCGATCAAGGTTTAAGTATGGAGGTGTTGATAAGTGCATTTTGTGTGCATTATTTCTTGTTATTTTTATGTTTATTTTGTGTGCATTCATTTTATTTTATGTATTTTTATGTGTTTTAAGTGCATGTGTGTGTATTTCACTCCTCGTGTTGATTTTGTAGGAAAGTAGATTTTTGAAGTGTGAATTATGGAGCAGCTTTGGTAGAAAAATCATATTTAATTTTAGAAGATCCAAATCCGATCTCCACCGTTCAGAATAAATTTCAAGATGTTTTGAAGCTGCTGTCCAAATTTCAGGTCAATCCGACGGCTAGAACTTAAGAAATGAATTTTTCAGGATAACTGTGCGCTGAAAACTTGAGGCAGAACTTTTCAGGCTATGGCGTGATTTTTCCTGCGCCATGGCGTGAACTGGTAAAAATTTGAGAATCGAGACAAAACTTTTCACGCTATGGCATGACTTTTCTGCGCCATGGCGCGACGCGGACTGAAAAAATATTAATTTTCTAACATTAAAAGTTGCGATTTTTTGGGGCTTTATTTTATGGGATTTTTGAACCCATATTTAAGGGAGAGAGTTAGAACATGAGAAGGGGTGGAGAATTTAGGGTTCCGAAGTTCCACACATCAGAAACGCAAAGGAGGAGGCGGCCATCCAAGGAGAAGAACGTGAAGAGGGAGGAAACTTGAAAAACTCAAGAATCGCAACACTAGTTTTCTCTTCTTTCTTTTATATTTGTTGGGATTTAGGGGATCCTACCCCCAAAACTTTGTTTTGATTTCTTCTTGAAGATTGAATTTGGTTTTTATGCATTCTTGATTATATTACTATTTTTATTGATTATTTGGAGATTGATCAACTTCGAATTGATTTTATGTGTTATAATTGATACAGAAAGGAGATTTTATAACATGATAGGGTAATATAGTCCATGGATCTACAACTTACATAGACATATGAGGTTGGATACATGTTGATAGTCATAGTCCAATAGGTCGAAAGCTAGAGGATTCCACAAATCGTAATGCAATTGCAATTGTTAAATAACACAAGGACACTTGGTTATTGCAATTTGTTAATTAGATTAATATAACTCGACAGAGTATATTGATAGATTAGGGAATTTCGTCAAAAGCATGACTTGAGAACTGAATTTCAATCATTAGAGAAGAAAAAGGGGTAGGTAAACCGAGATCCTAACAATCGTTTATTTATTTTCTGAATTTAATTTTATTATTTTGTTTTTTTCCATCTTTTATTTTAGTTTATTAATTTATTATCATCTTATCTTAATTAACTAAAGAATAATACTTGAGTAATTTTGTCAGACATCAATCTCTGTGGGACGATACTCATACTTTGTACACTATATTATTACTTGACTCGTGCACTTGCTATATATTCGAGCTTAATTGATATATATATTTAGGTTGATTTTCAGTGGTAGTATTTGCTCGACTAAGTTTTTGGCGCCGTTGCCGGAGATTGAAATAGATAAATTTTACTTTTTGTTATTTTCTTTAGTTAATTTCTTTTTTTTATTTATTTTATTTTATTCCTGCGTGATCTATCGTTGTATATTCTATTCTTGCAGGAATTCATCTGGCGTAATACTTTGAGATGATCCATCGACAAGTATTCACGAGTTTTATCCAATAACATGGAGAGACAATAGAGATTTTCTCTTCCCATGTTTACCAGTTGTTATGGGGTGTTGTTGAGGTGACGAGTTTAAACCACATTTATCTGGTCAAGCTTGAGGGCACATGGAACAAACACCCATTGGTGGTGTCATATGACACTTATTTTGAGCGTCAACCGCTCTTTGATGAGTACTTCTGAGGGTCGAGCCAAGGACTGAAAATCAGGCGCTACTTGGAAGGCAGCCCAAGAATTCTAATTCTTTCTGTTTTGTTTATTTAATTTCAGTTTTTTATCTAGTGTCGTTTCGTGTTGAGTTGATCATGTTTAATCCCTCAATTTTTTTGGATTTTCAAGGTAATATATAAGAATATTGATGGCCTAAGAAATGTGGTGCAGCAGCGGCAGATGGATATACACCACGATGATTGACCAGGGGAGTGTTATTTTGTTTTCATTGTGTTTATTTTTGTTTTTCATTGCATTGTATGTTTGTTGCATTCTGTTCATTGTTCTGGAGCATTAAGGGCAATGCTTTGGATAAGTATGGGGTGGGGGGGGGGGGGGTAGACTAGTTTTGCATTTGTGTGTTTGTTTTGCATCTGTCATGTTTCATGTTTGTTTTCATATTGTTTATTTTTGTTTGTCTGTGTTGTATTGCATGAGTGGGATGAGTCATAATAGCCAATGATGATGAATTTTATGTTGAAAAAATTTATTTTTGAAAATTTTTGCTCTTGACTTGACATGAGAAACTGTAGGTTGAATCGTGAATATTTTTAAGTACTAATGTTAGACCAGTGAATTGTAGCGAAAGATTTGATGAAGTTTCTGTCTGTTTGACCATTGCACGGAAATAGATGGTTTGTGGATCTTGATTGTGTTCTATGAATTTTGATGAGGCTCTAGTTTACACTTATGATCTTGGGCGCACATAGAAAAAAAAATTTCAATTCCATCCGGGCCTTGAAAGGATTAAAATCCTATAAAAGACTAAATTTAAGGCAAAGTATGCGGATTAAATGGGATTGATGCTCCATCCGGGCTATAGACGAGGGGATTAGAAAGAAAAAATAGAATGATTTTTCGTATCTTATCCAATTATAGCTAAGTCAGCCGGTAATTATTGGGGTTAAAGCAATACCGGGTGCGAAAATTCGGAGGTGTGTAATTCAATATCTCAAGGGAGGTGGGTTTAGTCTAGAGGTCGTTGGAAGGAATGAGCACTAGATTGTGATACTTGCACTGATTTGTCATAGGTTGCTAAGCAGTTTTGAGATGAATTCGGTCTAAGTTGCATGAAACTGGAATGACATTTCACACACACACACGTTCACGTTAAATCGAAGGTGTATTATGAAAAGTTGAAAGCATGTCTGTGATTTTTTTGTTGGTAATTGAACTTCTCGGAGGCTGTGCATATTTATGAATCGTCCTTAATTATGTTTTTGTTTGCATTTTGTTTTGCATGTCTTGCTCGAGGGCGATCAAGGTTTAATTATGGGGGTGTTGATAAGTGTATTTTGTGTGCATTATTTCTTGTTATTTTTATGTTTATTTTGTGTGCATTCATTTTATTTTATGTATTTTTATGTGTTTTAAGTGCATGTGTGTGTATTTCACTCCTCGTGTTGATTTTGTAGGAAAGTGGATTTTTGAAGTGTGAATTATGGAGTAGCTTTGGTAGAAAAATCATATTTAATTTTAGAAAGAACCAAATCCGATCTTCACCGTTCAGAATAAATTTCAAGATGTTTTGAAGCTACTGTCCAAATTTCAGGTCAATCCGACGGCTAGAACTTAAGATATGAATTTTTCAGGATAACTGCGCGCTGAAAATTGGAGGCAGAACTTTTCAGGCTATGGCGTGATTTTTCCTGCGCCATGGCGTGAACTGGTAAAAATTTGAGAATCAAGACAGAACTTTTCATGCTATGGCGTGACTTTTCTGCGCCATGGCGCGACACGGACTGAAAAAATATTAATTTTTTAACATTAAAAGTTGCGATTTTTTGGGGCTTTATTTTATGGGCTTTTTGAACCCATATTTAAGGAAGAGAGTTAGAACATGCGAAGGGGTGGAGAATTTAGGGTTCCGAAGTTCCACACATCAGAAACGCAAAGGAGGAGGCGGCCATCCAAGGAGAAGAACGTGAAGAGGGAGGAAACTTGAAAAACTCAAGAATCGCAACACTAGTTTTCTCTTCTTTCTTTTATATTTGTTGGGATTTAGGGGATCCTACCCCCAAAACTTTGTTTTTATTTCTTATTGAAGATTGAATTTGGTTTTTATGCATTCTTGATTATATTACTGTTTTTATTGATTATTTGGAGATTGATCAACTTTGAATTGATTTTATGTGTTATAATTGATACTGAAAGGAGATTTTATAACATGATAGGATAATATAGTCCATGGATCTACAACTTACATAGACATATGAGGTTGGATACATGTTGATAGTTATAGTCCAATAGGTCGAAAGCTAGAGGATTCCACAAATCGTAATGCAATTGCAATTGTTAAATAACACAAGGACACTTGGTTATTGCAATTTGTTAATTAGATTAATATAACTCGACAGAGTATATTGATAGATTAGGGAATTCCGTCAAAATCATGACTTGAGAACTGAATTTCAATCATTAGAGAAGAAAAAGGGGTAGGTAAACCGAGATCCTAACAACCGTTTATTTATTTTTTGAATTTAATTTTATTATTTTGTTTTTTTTCATCTTTTATTTTAGTTTATTAATTTATTATCATCTTATCTTAATTAACTAAAGAATAATACTTGAGTAATTTTGTCAGACATCAATCTTTGTGGGACGATACTCGTACTTTGTACACTATATTATTATTTGACTCGTGCACTTGCGATATATTCGAGCTTAATTGATATATATATTTAGGTTGATTTTCAGTGGTAGTATTTGCTCGACCAAATTGTCAGCCTCCCAGTCTTCAGTTGAGTACCCTTAACTGATCGAGACAAACATCAAGTCGTGGTTCAGTCAAGGTACTGAGTTCAGTTGCCATATTCATTCTTCAAATATTATGCTAAGTTCAGTTGAGAATGTTTTGATAAGTTCAGTTTCCTAGTTCAGTCGTATATATATCCAATAAGTTTAGGATTGATTCATGACTACTACTGAATTGTCCAGTTGAGTAACTCCGTTTAGTTGTCAAACTTTGTCCAACTAAGTTACTCTTTCAGTCTTTTAATTTTTTCTTAAATTATTTGTTAAATACTAAACCTTAAATTTATTCTCCAACTAGGAACGACATTGAGTCTGAGTATTTCCTATCATCCAGAGACGTATGGTCAGTTTGAGAGGACTATTCAAATGCTCGAGGACATGCTATGTGCTGTGCTATGGATTTTGTACCAGCATGAGGACATGCTACATGTGTGTGCTATGAATTTTGCAGCTTGTGGAGTTTGCGTATAACAATAGCTACCATAGCAGCGTTGGTATATGTAAGGCCCGAAAATATTAAGTTATTAATGACGGGATTTAAGATTTATATTCCGAATAAGAGAAAATATGAATTTAAGAATTTATGGAAATTAGAGATTTCAATTTCGGGTCAAAAATATTTAATTTGAGGATTTTTCGAATTTTAATATTTTAATATCCGGAATTCTTAAATTAAAAGAATTGATATTTATGGAATTTAAGATGTAAATTCCAAGATTATAAATATCAAGGATTTAAGTTGAGGATGAAATCCGAGCAAGGACCCATTTGAAAATATTGAGTAGTTCAAGGACTAAAATGCGATAAGGTTCAAAATGATTTAATTGTAATTTGAAAATATTTAATTTGAGAATTTTTAGAGTTTAGAATTAAATTCTAATATTTTTAAATTATTGAGGATTGAAATTGAATTAAATCGCTTGTCCGAGGACTAATTTGCAAACATGCCAAAGTTCAGGGACTAAAATGCAAATAAGTCACATGGGAATCATATTGTTTCAGCCCTCAATTCAGAAAGTGGCCGAGAGTTCTGAAAAAATTCCAAAGCCATTTTCGAGTCTTTCAACTCCGATAAAAATTGATCCGCCCGGTAGAATTTCCGATTGATCGTATATTTGCGATCACAGCTCCGAGTGCTACGTTTTGACATAAGTTTTATGAAGTTCTACCATGTTTGAATTTTAAGTTGTTGTTAGAATTAAGATTTGATTGTATAAATGTATTCTAGCATATACGACGATAGCATATCTAAGACGGATTGAGAAAAGATCGTCGTTTGGACATGTTTTTGAATTTTGAAAGAATTGTGAGAAATTTGAAAATTATAAGATGCTATGTACGTGTATTTGTGGTGGAAATGGTGATGATTAGTGGTTTATATGGTTGACTTATTGATGTTTGCGCTTTCGGAATTACCGATTTCGAACCGTTACGCCGCCGGTTTGCAATTTAATTCGATATCAGCTATAGATTGAACTTAGCACTCAATATCAGATTTGAGAATAATATTAAGCATATGGTACACTTAATTTCATTTGGGAATTTAAGTTATCGAAGTCGAATCGACGAGTTCGAGCCGTTTGAACAATTAAAGTTGAATCAAGAATTTGATCACCTATCAACGTCGATGAACAAGTGTGGAATGAATAGAAGTTTAGATATGCCATCTGATTTGAAGCTAGCAAGCTTGAATATGTCAACACTACTATTGAAAGGTATGATTCGACATTATCCTCGTCAGGTAGAACAACTCGAGAACGTGGTGGTTTTCGAGTTTTTCTAAAATCACATACTTATTTGTCTAAGTGTGCTTATGTGATGTATTTCTTATTATTGCCTTGCATGATGTTTGAATGGTGTGTTCAAGATGTGTTAGCTTATTTAATGCATACAGATTTTGTTGCATTCATCTTGAACCCTACCTTGAATAACACAGAGGGCAGAATGGCCTAAAGTGCATATGACGTTTGGAGGGCTGTAGTTGAGTGGCATGGAATGTAGATTTACTTCCAGAGCTAGAAGACTCACTATAGTTGCACCAAAGTCAGGGGAATTGAGATATTTAATGCCACCTCGATTGGGTAAGTTGGTGGTCGGTTAAAGATTTTATTTCCCCGGGATCCCAAGAACTAAGATTTATTGGTATCAGATTTGATAGCCTATTCCTTGAAACATGCATTGCATTTATGCATTAACCTAGAGATTTCTATGGTTTAGAATATGCAGTTATAAATGCTAGAATGTTGTGATATGTCATTCTAGATATGAATGTATTGATATGCTTGAAATGATATTGCTTTAGATGAATAGCTATGCTTTAAGGATTTAAGAATGTAGTATATTTCTATGATTACATGTTGTTACATGTTTTGATGATTTAGAATTCTTATAGCATATAGATTCAATATGCTTATATGGTGTATATGTATGTCTTTCATACTGGGATTTATTCTCACTGGAGTTATTCGATTGTTGCTTTGTTTGTATTTGTGCATTGCATCAGGTTTGGGGCATGAGCGAGTCAGTTGTGGCTTGGATAGCTCGAGATTGAGAAATATTAGCATGTGGTGACTTCGGGCTAAGAATAGATTACTGTCAAATACATGTTAGAAGGTGTTTGTTTAGTTTGAGCTTTGAAAACTTAGAATTGAGTTTATTGTATTGCACCTTAGAAACATATATGTGATTATTGTTATGTCTATATATGCATGTGTTTATGCTTGGGACATGTTGAGATTATGTATGCACTTTTTCAGATTTGAAATAGCCCTAGCAACTTTGATCTTTGTTGTAGCCTTTGGTAATTTTTGTAAATTTCTGCACCGACCCTTCTTGGTAGAATGAGTATAACGTTTTACTGAAAATTCCGATTAGGGTGCGGTCAACGGAATTGGAAAGCTAAGACAAAGATCTACAACTATTATCTTTAGAATTTTTCTAGATTCTGCCCGAAACCCATGCGCGGGCGCGGGCGCGGGCACGCATGGGGTTCTGGAAAAAAAAATTGGTTCTTTTTGCGACGTGATTTTGCGTCGCCAAATGTATAGTTTTGCGTCGCCAAATGTTTTGGTTAATTTTATTCAGATTGAATTATTATTGTCTAATTACTGATGCTTATTCATTAATTACCCCTTAAGATGAGATTAGCACCTGAGGTCCCCACAACAGGTGGTATCAGAGCGTAAAGTCTTGGACTTAGAAAGAAGTTAAGCGGGGTAGATTGAGTCGCATGCATTTATAGTATTGCATGATTATGCTTTACTTGCTTTAAAGAATTGTATGCGCATATGATTGCTTATTGACCATTGCTTGCTTTACTGAGATGAGAATTACATGCTTATATGCTGATATGTATGCCTGATGTATTGAATTCATTAGAATAAGTGAATTCGTTGCAAGCATGTATTATTTGAAAAACATAAAAATTTACAAGTATGTGTTCTATTCAGAAGCATGAGATTATATGTATGTTATACTGAAATTGTATTTTATAATATCTGCAATATATATTGCATCTGTTATCGAATAAGGCAGATTGTGCAGATAGCATGAGAACCTCAGACAGAATAGAACAGTGTTGAGGTCAAGTTTTTAGCCGATCGATATGATGATTGCCCTGAGGAGTATGTTAGTTACACAACTCCAAAGCTATTAATCACCAACTCAGAAAGATACAGAATATTCTATGTCTAGAAAGAGGTTGAGTTGAAAAGCTGGATCAGTTGTTCAAGTGAAGAATATTCAGATGAACATAGAACCAGCCTGATTTTATATAAATTCCATGGCTTAGCAAGAAGTTGGTGAAGTTTCCAGAAGAACTTATGGAAGAGCAGAAGTATTGAAATGTTTGGCAGGTAAGTAAACAGAATTGTTTCTTTCCGTATATGATAAAAAAGATAAGAAAGCAGACTTTGCAGAATAGAAGCATAACAGCATTAATGAGTTGATTTCAAGCCAGTAATAGAATAACAAAATCACAAACCGACAGTACGAGGCAGAGTTGAATTTTTATTCACGCCTCTGTAATTGTGAAAAACTATTATCATCACCTCCACTACAACTTCCATAGCAGTATAGCTATGAAGCAAGAGAGAGTGACAACAACAACAAAGATTGATTCAGCCTAAACTTCAGCAGATGAAGAAATATAAGCATAGCTCCCCTAGCTGAAACAGATCAAGAGACAATTTGAATGACAGATTATTTCATAGGCAATAAGCATGTATAGAAAAGAAGGCTCAAGTTGCACCAGATAATGAGATTGCAGGTAATTGAGTACTTTGCTTAATCTACTTATATCTTGATTGCATAGCATACATTCATAGATCAATGATTTGTTATGCTACAATATTTATCTGTTGAGCCTTTATTAATTATATTTTCTGAGTCTTTGCCTTTGAGTAGATGGAAAATATTTGGCAGATGAGACAGAACAGATAAAATACAGATTTGAGGAAATAAGATTGAATTTGATAATATAAGACTTGGGTATTAAGCTAGCATGCATTATAGATATTAATGCAATAACTGAGTACCAGTTAACAGCTGATTGAATCCGTGCACTAATTAAGCAATAGGTAAGATATGAGTTTCAAAATTAGATTTTGTTATTTCGGTACTGGTTATATAAAGATTAAAGTAGAAGAATGTCGGAAGAATTCTAGTCGATATACTGAACTAGTATAGAATTAACCTAGAATTGACAAATATGTCAGTGGTTATAATGTACAGAAATAGTTCAATGACATATTTCGACCTTTTTATGATATGAATGCAGTTCTATATAGAGTGATGTCTAGTACGAAAATCTTATGACAACTCGTATAGAAGAGCACTACTTGAACTGAAGAACTCCAAAAACAGCAGAATATTGATTAGCAAAGCATTATTCTAGTACCGAAGTGATTATTAATTCTATGACAACAAGTTAAGTTGAAAAGATAATATTCGACTATTGTCAAAAGGAAATTAATAGATAAACTCATGTCAATAGAGAATAAGACAAATCAGTTACAGTCGAGCTTTCTCTTCACTTTTACTGAAGCTATTACATCATAGAAATCATGATTCTTGAATTTCTTGATATCGATTCTGAGGTTGTGTTATTTGACCTCGATCGATTTTGATTGACTCTTATTCTTTTGCTAGAGTCTGTTTTGATTCACTCGCTGTCATTCAAAATATTTGATTTTGACTGACATTTCCTTGAGCGAGTTCCTTTGATTTGAAATTTGAGAATTATTGATTATTTGATGTGTTTATTCAGTGTATCTTGAAGTATTTAGCTCGTAACTAATAGAAATTCAGATTCAGAGTACCAGCAAGATTTATGAGTTGATTGCATAAGTTGTCAATAATTGGGAAATAGAAAGAAAAAATTAGCTACTTGCTTGATCGATTGAGTACAGATCTGTAATGTTTGTACTTTTTGTACTTGAGTTTTTAGACAAATACTCACACAATCAGAATTGTTGCAATCCACGCTAAGCTAGATTAGTTTGAAAAGATTAAAGCAACATTGATATTAGATCAAACAATAAAAAATGTTGATTGAGAATGCTAGATTAAGATATAAGACAAGACAGCAGATTAGAACAGATGAATTTTACGGTGAATAATCGCGTGAGTATGCCAAATATTCTAGATATGGAATATCAGATTCTGAAAGAGGCATATGACAACAGATTGAATATCTATTCAATTGTTTACACATGTATGATTTACATGTAGTCATTACTTGGAAATCAGTATTGGTGACAGAAATAAAAGCAGATACGACAGAATGAACATTACCAATACTAAAATTCCAGTAAAAGAAGCAGAAAAGAAGAACCCACGTGGTTTCAATAACAGATTAGTTACATAAGAGTTGAAAGAAGATCAACTTTGCAGAAGATTTGAGTTCGAATCTACTCAAATCGTCATGATTTTGCGATGTAGATTGTAGTAGATTTTGACAGATTCAAGAATATGTTGTATTAGATATGATACAAACATAAAGATATACTGGTTATGCATTTAGCAAGATGATCAGATTACAGGAATTATTGAAATCTATTGTCGAGATAGAGACTTTAGATTTGTTTTCTAGATTGTGGCACTGATTGTCAGATGTTCCAAGTGTTTGGTTATATGAGATTTCATTATACCATCCTCCGATTAGTGGACGATCAGATGTGATTATCCAGATTTCCGAGGATATGCTCAGAACTATAGTACTAGATTCGGTACTAGTTGATTGATTATTTGCCACTTGATTACTATAATTCCTGTGACAACTATCTAATAGATATAGAGACAGTATTTTGATTTTTAGATGATAAGAAAAGTAGAATTATCTTTAGATTGAAATGATATTGCAGAAGTATCAGCTATCAGACCAGATACGAGTCAAGAAAAGATAGAGAATGTGAAGATTGATTTGAACAGAATAAAAACAGAGCAGCATAAACAGAGTTAGCAAATGAGCAATAGATATAGATTTTGAAGCCTTAACAGAATGATCAGAAAATAAGTTCTTTCCCGAGCATCATTAGGTTCAGAAAGAGATTTCAGAAGTGAAATAATAATTGATTATTGTGAGTATTTGATCTAGCTTATTGATTAATACTCAATCTCGAATTGTCAGATAGATGAATTGTTAACCATATGCATTGGCTGAAGGATATCAGCTAGAATATGTACGTGCATTAAATTCATATAAAGCAGAAACCGATAAGATTTTAAGAGAAGTAGACTAACCGATGCAGAGTTAGATCACGAGAAAGAGCAACTTAGATATAAGTTGACTCAGTGATTATATGTTAATAAGAATATATATGATTGCAGAAACGATCAAAAAGAAGAATAAGATACTATAGAAGAGAAAATATCAGAATAAATATCTAAATCTCAGAGAATTGAAGTAATTATTACTTCAGTCAGCTATACAGCCTACGAGAATCAGCAATAATATCGAATGCGATTTCGAGGACGAAATCATTCCTTAGAGGGGAGGAATTGTAAGGCCCAAAAATATTAAGTTATTAATGACGGGATTTAAGATTTAAATTTTGAATAAGAGAAAATATGAATTTAAGAATTTATGGAAATTAGAGATTTCAATTTCGGGTCAAAAATATTTAATTTGAGGATTTTTCGGATTTTAAGATTTTAATATCCGGAATTCTTAAATTCAAAGAATTGATATTTATGGAATTTAAGATGTAAATTCCAAGATTATAAATATCAAGGATTTAAGTTGAGGATGAAATCCGAGCAAGGACCCATTTGCAAATATTGAGTAGTTCAAGGACTAAAATGCGATAAGGTTCGAAATGATTTAATTTTAATTCGAGAATATTTAATTTGAAAATTTTTAGAGTTTAGAATTAAATTCTAATATTCTTAAATTATGGAGGATTGAAATTGAATTAAATCGCTTGTCCGAGGAATAATTTGCAAATATGCCAAAGTTCAGGGACTAAAATGCAAATAAGTCACGTGGGAATCAGATTGTTTCAGCCCTCAATTCAGAAAGTGGCCGAGAGTTCTGAAAAAATTCCAAAGCCATTTTCGAGTCTTTCAACTCCGATAAAAATTGATTCGCCCGGTAAAATTTTCGATTGATCGTATATTTGCGATCAAAGCTCCGAGTGCTACGTTTTGACGTAAGTTTTATGAAGTTCTACCATGTTTGAATTTTAAGAAGTTGTTAGAATTAAGATTTTATTGTATAAATGTGTTCTAGCATATACGACGATAGCATATCTAAGACGGATTGAGAAAAGATCGTCGTTTGGACATGTTTTTGAATTTTGAAAGAATTGTGAGAAATCTGAAAATTATAAGATGCTATGTACGTGTATGTGTGGTGGCAATGGTGATTATTAGTGGTTTATATGGTTGACTTATTGATGTTTGTGCTTTCGAAATTACCGATTTCGAACCGTTACGCCGCCGGTTTGCAATTTAATCCGATATCAGCTATAGATTGAACTTAGCACTCAATATCAGATTTGAGAATAATATTAAGCATATGGCACACTTCATTTCAGTTGGGAATTTAAGTTATCGAAGTCGAATCGACGAGTTTGAGCCGTTTGAACAATTAAAGTTGAATCAAGAATTTGATCACCTATCAACGTCGATGAACAAGCGTGGAATGAATAGAAGTTTAGATATGCCATCTGATTTGAAGCTATCAAGCTTGAATATGTCAACACTACTATTGAAAGGTATGATTCGACATTATCCTCGTCAGGTAGAACAACTCGAGAATGTGGTGGTTTTCGAGTTTTCCTAAAATCACATACTTATTTGTCTAAGTGTGTTTATGTGATGTATTTCTTATTATTGCCTTGCATGATGTTTGAATGGTGTGTTCAAGATGTGTTAGCTTATTTAATGCATACAGATTTTGTTGCATTCATCTTGAACCCTACTTTGAATAGCACAGAGGGCAGAATGACCTAAACTGTATATGACGTTTGGAGGGCTGTAGTTGAGTGGCACGGAATGTAGATTTACTTCCAGAGCTATAAGACTCACTATAGTTGCACCAAAGTCAGGGGAATTGAGATATTTAATGCCACCTCGATTGGGTAAGTTGGTGGTCGGTTAAAGATTTTATTTTCCCGGGATCCCAAGAACTAAGATTTATTGGTATCAGATTTGATAGTCTATTCCTTGAAACATGCATTGCATTTATGCATTAACCTAGAGATTTCTATGGTTTAGAATATGCAGTTATAAATGCTAGAATATTGTGATATGCCATTTTAGATATGAATGTATTGATATGCTTGAAATGATATTGCTTTAGATGAATAGCTATGCTTTAAGGATTTAAGAATGGAGTATATTTCTATGATTACATGTTGTTACATGTTTTGATGATTTAGAATTATTATAGCATATAGATTCAATATGCTTATATGGTGTATATGCATGTCTTTCGTACTGGGATTTATTCTCATCGGAGTTATCCGGATGTTGCTTTGTTTGTATGTGTGCATTGCATTAGGTTTGAGGCATGAGCGAGTCAGTTGTGTATTGGATAGCTCGAGATTGAGAAAGATTATCATGTGGTGACTTCGGGCTAAGAATAGATTGGTGTCAAATGCATGTTAGAATTTGTTGGTTTAGTTTGAGCTTTGAAAACTTAGAATTGAGTTTATTGTATTGCACCTTAGAAATATGTATGTGATTATTGTTATGTCTATATATGCATGTGTTTATGCTTGGGACATGTTGAGATTATGTATGCACTTTTTCAGATTTGAAATAGCCCTAGCAACTTTGATCTTTGTTGTAGCCTTTGGTATTTTTGTAAATTTCTGCACCAACCCTTCTTGGTAGAATGAGTATAACTTTTTACTGAAAATTCCGATTAGGATGCGGTTGGCGGCATTGAAAATCTAAGACAAAGATCTACAACTGTTATGTTTAGAATTTTTCCAGATTCTGCACGAAACCCATGCGCGGGTGCGCCTGAAGAGGGGCATGGGCGCGCATGGGGTTCTGAAAAAAAAAATTTGGTTTTTTTTGCGACGTGATTTTGCGTCGCCAAATGTATAGTTTTGCGTCGCCAAATGTTCTGGATAATTTTATTCAGATTGAATTATTATTGTCTAATTATTGATGCTTATTCATTAATTGCCCCTTAAGATGAGATTAGCACCCGAGGTCCCCACAGTATAGCTCTGTTTGAAGCATTTTGTGGTAGATATTATCGTACTCTCTTGTTTTGGGACGAAGCAGAAGAACGACAAGTGGAAGGACTTAAGTTAGTGCAACAAGCAATCGATGAGGTAGGACTAATCAAGAAGAGAATTAATGCTGCACAAGATGTTCAAGCGAGTTATGCAAATACCAAGAGCAGACCCCTTAAATTCGAACCAGGAGAAAAAGTATTCTTGAAAGTTTCACCATTCCGTAGAGTGATGACATTTGGGCTTAAATGTAAGTTAACCCCAAGATTCATCAGACCTTTAGAGATCTTTGAAAATGTTGGAAGTTTGGCAAATCGATTGGCTTTTATCGTCATATCTGTCCAGCATTCGCAATATATTTCATGTGTCATTGCTACACAGGTATGTAGCGGATGAATCGTACATTTTGGATCATACAAATGTTCAACTTGAAGAAGACTTGACTTATGTTGAGAAACCGTCTTTTATTCTGGATAGAAAAGAGAAGAAGCTCAAACACAAGACCATTCCTATGGTCCTCGTATAATGGCAATGTCGAGGTACCGCAAAGGCGACTTGGGAGTTAGAAAGTCATATGAGCTCAGAGTATTCTCATTTGTTTTGAGTTGTATCGTTGTAATCATGATTTGTACTTTATTCAATTTTATTCTACTTCATTTCTAATTTCGATGACGAAATCTTTTAAGGAGGAGAGAATGTAATAACTAAAATCCTTATTTGAATAAAGTATAATTTAAGACATGATTAAAAATTTGTTAATTAAGCATTAATGAATCGATTAATCGAGGATCAATATGTGTAGATCCACTGACTAATATAATTCAGATTATCTTATCCCGAGTTTAACTAGACGAATGAGATTGTAAAACGTGTCAGATAAGATAAAATTCAAATCTTCTGAACTAGTCTGGATTCAGGCTATAAATAGAAGTCGATTTCATTAGTTTTCTTCACCGATTTCCCTCGACTTCACTCTCGATTTCTATCCATATACATTAGGTTTTCTAGCCAGTTTTAGGGCAGTTTAGTGTTGAAAAGCTTCGAAGCTAGTGCCAAGCTTGAGGAGGGGTTGGTGACCCTAGGCACTCATATCGAGACGTCATCAACGGGTTGACGACAAACACAGGTATAACCCTAAAGCATTCAGTAGTGAGTTAAGAAACATGTTTAGTAATTTTGGATCTGGTATGATAGTTATTTCAGTATGTGTAATGGTCCGGGTGCGTCCCTTCACAGCTCAGGGGGCCTGCAACCATTTTCTAACTCATGGCCTCTACCCACCTGGCTAGGGAAGTTTTTGCCCTCCCCAGGGATCGAACCTTGTACCTCCAGGCTTAAGTACAAAGTTTTTTGATCCCTGGTACCATTGAGCCATGAGTTAGAAAATTGTTGCGGGCCCCCTGAGCTGTGAAGGGATGCACCCGGATCATTACAAAAAATGGCGCCCTTTTCTGTAATGGACTAGGTCTCTCTCTGCTGGCCCAGCCATATTCTAACTCATGGGACTTCTCCCCACCTGGAAAGGGGAGTTTCATGCTCTACCCAGGAATTGAACATGTACCACCAGGCTTAAGTACATATTCTTGCTGAAGTCTAGCTCAATGGTACCACCAGGAATTAGCAAGAATATGTACTTAAGAATGGTGGTACATGTTCGATTCTTGGGAGGGCATGAAACTCCCCTTTCCAGGTGGGGAGAAGGCCCATGAGTTAGAATATGGCTGGGCCAGCAGAGAGAGGCCCATTCCATTACAATATCTTTGTATTGTTTAGGTTCAGACAAGTAGAATTTTGTCAGATTGTTTAGTGAGGTACGTGATATAATGACTGAGATATCAAAACGTAGTACACACACTTATATGTTGCATTATTCATGATGTACTCTTTTGGCATATTATGCATGACATATCATGTTACACCTGATATCTTTGAGATATACCTCGTTTGTTGGGGCTGCTCGGCCCTGCTCCGAATTGTGGACGGTTGGGTATCGAGAGCTACAGTGTCTGACGGGACCCACAGGCTCTGATGACCCTGGACATTGTAAGTCCACGTCTTGTTGATGAGTGTGAGAGCCAAAACATGCATAGGGTAGATCAGAGACTACACTTTCAGATGCCTCTAGACTGGGCATGAGATTCCAGACTTGATCATTGATATCCGAGCAGATTGCATTCGCATGCATCATATCGATTTGTATACTCGTACATTCTCGTATTAGGAGATTTTATCTCACGTCCTTATTTTTATTTTTGACACTCCATTCCACAGGACATACCTTAGATTGGACGACTCGGATGTTCAGGGCTGTGGCTAGAGCAGTGAGTTCTCGGTGGTGATTCGGTTGAAGTTTATTTGGTTTCTCGTATTCTCATGCATGTGAGATTGTGATTACTGTTATGGTTGTATTAATGTTTAAGATTGGGATTAACGTATGTTTTTGTTTGGGTTGTAAAAGTACTTGAGTTTTTTCTGTTGTTTATTTGATATTGTTAAGTTTAATTATGCATGATTATTAGTTGTTTAGTAGTGACTCGGATAAGAGCGCTACAGTCCGAGTAATAATATTTTAGCAAACTTACTATATTAACATCCATCTGCATGGGTGTACATCTTTATGTTCATACCAATTACACGTGGTACACAGTATCACAATTGTTAGTCCCAAACTTGAGTTGCCCTTATCTTACTTCTAGATGGCTTGATCGACCGGGAATATTATTTAGAATATATGAAACATGCATGAATAAACTAATAAAGTTTTGCCAAATATGTAAATAAATATAGATTATATTAAAATAAAGATCATTCAATTCAATACATAGAGCAATAAAAGCCCTAATCAAGTAATCAACAGCTGGCTTGTGGGACACTTACTCTAATAATTACATGACTAAAACAAAAACAAGTCAACTTACGAAAAAAATTGCAATATCCCATATATAATAGATAAAATAAAAATTATTTATATGTAGATTAAGATAAAAAAGTGTGATCTCAACAAATAAGAAAATTGTTAAAATGTTAGTTAAATATTAATTTATTTGTTTTGATTGATTCGGTATCAATTTTTTAAAATAATTATGTAAATCAAAATGTGCCTAAATTGTAAATGATTTGGTTGAACAATATACTTGTCATTTGAACTGAATCGAACAAATACATTTAAGTTGTGCTTAGTGTTGTGAAAAATCTTCGCAAGCGTACGAGTGTCAAGTTTTAATATAGTGATAAAATCAGATATTGATCCCACAGAAAGTAAAATGAAAATATTCAGTGCTTGTAATTAAAATAGTCCAAACTTTATCTAGAAAATCAAACTTTCAAAATTTTGCAATAAATAAAAATAATCAGGATGTTTTTGATAGCACACACACAACTTTCAGATAAATATCAATCAAAGAAAAATGGTCTAGAGATATAGATTTCACCTGGTTTCAACAACAATCAATCCTAATTAATTAATCTTCATGAATTTCAGTCAATTAATAGCCAAGAACACTTAAGTGTATTATTTCCTCTCCCGAGTGCCGAATAAAATATATCAACTACAATTCAATTCCAATATCCCTATTAAGAATCTACATGCAGTGATCAATTCAAAACAATGTTCTTTTTTAAAAGCTTTGTTAAAATTATACACTCTCCCGAGCGATATAAATAATTAACAGTGTATTTTCTATTGGTCCTATTCAAAATCTCCTCTCCCGAGTGCCAGATTTCAAATAAATATAACAAATCAATTATTGATCAGATAATTGAAAAGACAATCAATTCTAGAAAAAAACAATTAATCTAGAAGAAACTCAATTCAATAAAATCAAAAATTTATGAAAGCGTCTACACCAGGTTCCATCCGACCTCTAGACTATAAAAAATTAGTTCATAATAAAATTCTGAATAAAACAAATCATGTTCAAAAATCCAAACATATTCAGAATAAAATAAATAAAAGATAAAGGAAACAAATCCGTCGTCGACGCCGTGTCCGGTCTATCGATCTCCGTCTTCAATTAAGCTCCAGAATATTCTTCAGAAAAATTCCACAATCACGATCAAAATCTTTTCTCAGATATGTATACTATGTGTGTGTGGCGGCTCTCTTTTTTTTCTCAGACTTAAATTCCCTTTTATACCGTCATGGAAAATCCCACTCAAAAGCCCAAGAAAATAATTGCCCGAAATAATAAAATGCTGAAATCTCTTTGATGCGCGGCCGCTCCAGGATTCACGCGAGCGCGCATAAGCCTCTGCTTAAATCTTCAATCTCTCATAATGTAGCGCGATAGCTTTCCTCAAGCACTAAACTTTAGCGTCAATCTTTTGGCCCATTATGAAAAGACCAATAACTTTCCTTATCGTTTTTTTCTTCCTGACTTCTTTCAATTCTTCTTTCTTCTTTTCTTTTAATTTCTTTTTCTCACACACTTTTCTTCTTCTTCCACAATAATTCTTCTTTTCCATTAATTTCTTCTTTTCTCCACCAAATGTCCATAATTCCCTACGAACACAAAAACAACAAAACACCCACATAAATCTGCTCGAAACAAATATTTAACAATTAAAATCATATATAAATTAAGTGTATAAAATACACTTATCAAATACCCCCAAACTTAGACTTTTGCTAGTCCCGAGCAAAACTATTCAAAACAAATAAATTCCAAAACTCAATCTCTCAAACCCACAAGAATAGCCAAGAAATATTATGGAGCAATGACCTCAGCAATAATTTCAAAAAAATTTCAAATCCAATCATATCATACCTACTAACACTTGAAAATTTTCAGTCATAACAAAATAACCGCATAAACTCACAATCTCCGCAACTCACGTTCAAAACACCCTTATCCAAGTTCAATTCAAAAATTCATAGATCATGAGGACTTTTCAAGATAACAATGGATCACATTCAAGAAGGATATCAAAAATACTCACAATTAGGTAAATGCAAAGAATAATAGTGTGTGCGTGTTTCGATCAAAATTCATAATCATTAAAAGCATCAATCAACAGTACATAGGCTAATTAGCATGCATAAACATCTTGTATATATAAAAATGCATAAAAAGTAAAATTGCAGATGTAACATGTATAAACTTAACAATAAATAAATATATATACTTTTATGGAATCACCATTCGAGATTAATTCAATTATTATTAGCTTCTAGTTATTAATATTTTTTAAAGTACTATAAATCACTGCCAAGAGAAAAATCTATTATATCTCAAATTTATGAACCATATATGATTATAATTAATTATTAATGCATGGCACAGCCATCGGCCATGGCACATGCTTTGCATAAAAATCGCTGAATTACTGCACATTGAGCCTAGGTGTGGATGGCTTCTAATACCTATGTGCTAAACGCCTAAACCCATTGATCTTGCAGACATGCAACAATAAAAATTAATAAAACATATTAAAGATGACATTACCTAACCTCACCAGTGTAAGCACCCCCTTTCTTAACCCAACAGTTCTGAGCAACGACTTGAAAATCATGTCAAAGGAGATTTTTTACGACAGGAAGAAAAACAAAAGGAGGGCTTACAACCACCTCTGTAGGGCAAAACATCAATGTGACTCCAGCAAGTAATAACATGAAAATCTAATTTGCATGATTGCATAACAGAAAGTGCTTAAGCTAAAAAACCAAAAAGAAAGCATTTGAAGTTGCTAGAAATGGACGTCCTAATATTATTGGAATTTCATTATTAAACTAATCATATGCTGGTTCAATCTCTAGGAATAGTTCCACAAAACAATTTTAAATTCAAATATGAGTGGCCCAAGCTCATATACAGGAAATTGTATTCAAAATCAAGAATGGAAACTTTAGGTAGTTCAAGGGCACAACAGAACACGATTCTTGGTCTTTGTTGTATACACTATACAAGTTTCTCAACAGAAAAATATTAATCTCTTGCTTTCAGAGATAAACATGCAAGGTTTATGGAGCTTGAATCCTCAACATTAAGACTTAGAAGAACGTAGGGAACAGAATACTCATGCAAGGTCATGTCATAAATTGCTGTTACTTAAGCTTTCATCTAATTTCTTCTACATCCTGAATAAATTCCGTCATATAGCCAACTGCGTGCCCCCATGAAGTACTGTTAAAGAGAGAGTAGTTGTGCACATATACTGACCCACAACATCTTCAGATGGAACTTCAGCAGCATTTAGCGTTGAAACTATCTTCTTCACTTCTTCGATAGTTCCATTCTACAAAGAATTTCAATCTTTAAATAACACTATCATTTCCAAATTTTAGTACACAAAACATGTACATATACAGAAGGGCTAAGCCATATGAGCGACTCGCCAATTGCAACCCTCATACAAAATAAATAATAAATTGTATAAATTTTCCGAGAAAATGCAAGTTCGTAGATGGAATCAACAAAATTTGCAGAGTGAGGAAATTCGAGGCATCTATGTATATCTATACGATTATACGCATGAGCATGCTCACACAGACATATACACGCATCAATTATTGCATCAAAACCAACAATTCATGACAAATTACCTCTGCAAAAACGATTGAAAAATACGCGAGTGAAACTCAAATATCTGGATTAACAACTAATTGAACTCATAAAATAATCGATTTCGGATCTCGAAGATCCATCATTCAACACGGTTAACGTTAAATCAGTGAATCAGATTCGGAAACTAACTCATTTCCAGTTGCCCCCGACGATGAATTTTCTCCAAAAGATAGTCTCCAGAACTCTCACAAATTGTTTCTAGCCGGTATTATCAAAAATCATAGCAGGATCTCAAAGTGAATTTATTCCAGGCCGGTTGATCACAAATAATATTATGGTGCGTTTCAAAATTTGCACAAGATCCTACCATAACAATGGAATTTTTCTATCTGATCAATCATTTATCAAACCACTTCACTCCAAGTACATGAATTCACAAATTAGTTGCTCCAAGTCTGTCAATTGCACAATATAGACCTGGGCTAGTTTACAATCAGCCATTACATGAATTCAATCATTGAATTCAATCATTGAATTTAAATTAGTTGCTCCAAGTCTATATGGAATTTAAAAACAGACTTCACAAAGTACACTAATTTTCATATTTACACGAGCACTAGTTGCTCCAAGTCTGTCAATTATCAGTTATATCAAGATTAAGAATGCGACGAAGAGTCTTAGTCGCAGTGTCAGCACTATAAAAAATATCACCATCCAGAGGGCTTTGCTCCCTGGTGGGGTAAGTAGGCAGAGATTTCACAGCAAAGCGCAAACCAATTTCAGAGGTTGAGGCATCCAAATCAAGGGAAATGGATTGTTTAGGCTGTACCGAGAACGTAGGTATAGGCAAGCAACACCAGCGTTCCACTTTTGTTGATAAACAACACACATTGTACAAGGAAACCAAAGAGTAACATGAGTTTTGTGGTATGAACTCGAAAACAATATCACAGGCAATGGTTTTACACAAACGGATGAGCTAATGAAAGAACCCAAAAAAAAACACAAAATAGAGTCTCGTTTTTCACCTTTTCTCGACATTCACCTAAAACCCAAACAAAAATAAATCTAGACTCTCAACATCTACTAAAAATACCTAGAAACATGAGCCCGAAGAAAGAGAAGAAAGCAACAAACCTTACACGTGAAAGTCGCGACACTGAAGCTCTGATCCAAGCTTTAAACTCACGATTGAAGTCAAGATTGCCGTTGCCAAGGCTTGGGCTAGGTGCAAAGAGGTCGGACAACCATTTTTCGGCGATCCATCGGCGCCGGAGGTGAGCTGGGTTGAAGGGGGCGAAGGGTTTGGCTAGGGATTGGGTTTCTCTCGATTCTTCTTAAGGCGACAGTATATGGGTTTATGTTATATGTATTATATTTTTTAAATATTATTATATTTTTTAAAATATTAAAAATAAAAATAAATAAATAAATAACAAGGACAACAGATTACAATCTGTTGTCTTAGACCTTCAGAAAAACTCTAATAGACAACGGTTTTTAAAACCGTTGTCATAGAACATCAAAAACGCGCTCATTGACAACGGTTTTTAAAAACCATAGTCATAGAACATCAAAAACGCGCTCATTGACAACGGTTTTTAAAAACCGTTGTATTTAACGAATATAAGACAACTGATTTTTAAAAACCGTTGTCTTTTTAATTAAAAATACGGTTAACGACAACGATTTTTGTAAAAACCGTTGTTAAAGGTAAAAAGACAACAGTTTGTGTATAAAACCGTTGTCTTTTCAGTGTTGTTAATGAGCATATTTGTTGTAGTGTAAATTCTCGCAACTCTTCTCCACTAGTATATTGGGCACCTGAGACTCGGTCAATAGGAGTTAATCAGCTTATAATGTAAGGCATGGCTCATGACTACAAATAAAGGATAAAAATTCAAAAATAAGGAGTAATTTAATGCGTACACTCTAATTCCAACTCCTTTTTCATTCACAAATCTTCAAATCTTCAATCCATTCCATTTTTCAACTCTTCTTCTATCCCTCTTTTTATATCAACAATTTTTTTTTTCACAACTTTTTCAACCACATTTTTCAAATCTTTTTCTTTTCTACTACCTCTTTCTTAATTTTTTTCTTTTCAAATCTTCCACCACATCATTCCATTTTTCACAAATAAAACTAGGAGAATATAACATTTTAGCATTCAAATTACTCCCTTAAAGGTAAGAATTAGTGTATAGGCTATTCAGGTAGTTAATGTAGGACCTTGAAATAATGACGAATGGGGGTTTAATCACACGTTTACACACATGCCATTCAATTTTCAATAAAGCTCAAACAAGGTACTAGGGATACATGCATTATAGGTAGCTTGAAAGGCTCAAACGAATTCAAAAAAATTGCCTAAATCATCCCTAATCATAGTTATGCCCGTATTTCGCCTCGAAGAGTGTCCGAACTAGTTCTAGACAAGTATCAATCCACAATCAAATCATACAAATATCAATCAGTGCAGAAAAAATAATCATCAGCAGTAAACGATGATTTTCACAACAAAAATTCAGATTTTTCCGTACCTCATACTACTAATATACGTGTAGGCTCAAATGGACAACTAAGGGTAAATTGTTTTTCAATAAAATTCAGGCCCAAAATCTCAAACAATGCCTCAATCACCTCTATGTCTGTATGTCTCAAAAATCAGAATCAAGTAATAATCACAGAGTATATAGAAAATTATTCATCCAATTGGTTCCATTTTTTCTCAAAAATATTTGTTAAATAGGTAGACAATCATGGATTTAAGTTATAGCACAATTTTTTTTTTTTTATCATCAGCCATGCATCCAATTCTTTCTCGACTTCTTTTACACTCAACTCAACTAACACAACAAATAAACTCAACAAAAATTTTATCTATGAAGCACACAATAAATCCACTCAAACTAATCCACTCAACATAAACACAACCTCACAACTAAAAAAAACACTAAATCATTGCACAAAAATGATTGACTCCCCCCAAAGTTATTATAATCATTGTCCCTAATGATTAAAAAACAAGAAAAAGAACAAGGAACGTACCTTTGCACCGAGCAACAGCACTCAGTGTAAGTTGTAAGTAGCATGCACCGCTACGACACCGAGCATCAGGACTCGGCGTCATCATCATCATTATGGAAAGAACTCGCACAGCAGGGACATGCATCAATATAAGAATGTGAGATTGAGCTAGGGACTTGCAAATCGGAGCCTGGTTGCGCTTGGTTCTGCTCTTTGTTTGCGCGTTTGTGCTAGTACTCGCAAAAGAAACACCATTGTGGATGAAGTGTATAAACCACAACATGAACACCCATTTTAATCTAAGAAGAAATCATGCATGCGGTTCAGAAGCGCAAAATTGAATCCCAAAGCCTATGCGCGTTAGCGCTTGCGAGAGTGCTAATGTGTTTCTTGATGCGCGATAGCGCTCTCATGTGCGCTGATGGAATTGCTGCGTAGATGGGAGCTGGTAAACACGATTTCGCTAAGAAGTTGCTACTGAGGTTTGTTGGCGCATGGTGGAGGGCGCGTTAGTGCAAAGCAGCTGCGCAGATGATGATCGTTGGCGCTGGAGTTGATGCGCGATTGCGCTGCAAGGCTGCGCAGTTGGAAAAAATTTGGGAGCGCGATTTTGCTATGAGAAACGTCCTTGTGCATGCGCGTTAGCGCTTGATGTAGCGCTGTTGGGGAGGCTCGTTAGCGCTTGGTGTTGCGCAAGTGGTGAGCGCGATAGCGCAAGGAGTAGCGCAGATGAGCAGCGCTTTAGCGCATGGTTGTGCACTTAAGGAAGCGTAAAGGCGAGGCGAGGCGGGCGCGCTATAGGTGACGAGAGGGCGCGCACAAGGTTCTGCCCTGGTTTCTAAAATCCTGAAAAAAAAATTCAACAATTTTAATATATCAGGCCTCCAAAATTCCCTATAATAATTTCAAAAATCATAAATTAAAAAAAATAAACTAAAATAAAAATTAAAGCAAAAAAATAAAAATAAAAATAAAATTAAACAAAAATTTTGGGTTGCCTCCCAAAAAGCGCTTGGTTTAGAGTCGTCAGCCCGACTTTCACAGGTGTTAAGTTTTTCCTTTCTCTTTTACTCGCCAAATAAATTCCACGAACCGCCTTTTAAATTTTGCTTTCTTGTTCTTCGTGGTTTTCTTCGTCGATAAATTTGGCGCTTTACTCTTTGATTCAACCTCAAAATCAGCTCTTGGACAGCTCTCCAACTTCACAACCGGTTGAATTAAGCACAATTATTCTAAGTGAGGAGTAGGTGTCTTCATGAATAAGTTAAAAATCACTCTCTCGCCTTCCACACCCATCGATAACTCACCTTTTTGACTTTGATCTTGGTATCCGCAGTGGCCAGGAATGGTCTCCCCAATATCAGTGGCATATTTGCATCCTCTTCCATATCTAGCACAACAAAATCCGCATGAAAAATAAATTTATCTACTTTTACCAGGACATCTTCAATAATTCCAAGCGGATATGTAATCGATCTATCAGCCAACTGCAAAGCGATCATTGTGGGCTTCACCTTACCAAGTTCTAAGCTCCTGAAAATAGACAAATGCATTAAATTAATGCTAGCTACTAAATCGCAAAGTGCATTATTAAAATAAGATGAACTAATAGTGCAAGGAATAGTAAAACTCCCTGGATCCTTAAGTTTTTGTGGCATCTTCTTTTGTAGCACCGCACTGCACTCTTCCGTTAAATTCATCACCTCGTTCTCTAGAAGCCTCCTCTTCTTGGACATCACCTCCTTGATAAAATTTGCATAATTAGGCATTTGCTTCAAAGCATCAGCAAAGGGGATGTTGATGTGAATTTTCTTGAAAATCTCCAAAAATTTGGAGAACTGCTCATCTAAAGCTTTCTTCTTGAACCTCTGCGGGTAGGGAAGAGGAGGCTTGTACATCGGTTTTGGCTCAGCTTCAATCTCCTTCTCCTCAACTTCCTTCTCTTCAACTACAACTTTTTCAGAAATCTCGCTCTTAAGTCGACCAACTTCATTATCCACTTGCTTCTCACTCCTCAACATGATAGCATTGCACTGCTCCTTGGGATTTACCTCTGTGTTGCTTGGGAACTGGCCTCTATTATTATCCTTCAGTGCATTTGCCAACTGCCCTATGCTAGTCTCCATGGATTGCAGTACAACACCCATGTTTGCCATGTGCGTCTCCAAGATGTCAAGGCGAGACTCAGTTCTCGCCATCCTCTTACCTGATTCCTGCACAAAGGTACTAACAACATCCTCCAAAGACAACTTACCATCACCCTTATTAGTATTGTTATCATATGAAAAATTTTCATTATTCCGCAAACTAGGGTGATAAATATTTGGAACAGTATTACCTCTGTAAGCTCCATAACCTCGGTAGCCATTAGGAGTGATATAATTAACTTCCTCTAGGGACTGAGATCCTTCAACTCCCGTTGAATCTGCAACATGAATCTTATTCAAAGAATCTACCTGTGTATTCAATGCAGATAATTGAGCAGTGATGGATATGAGAGGATCCACTGCATACACTCCAGCTGGCTTCTTTACTCCTATATGCTCAGATGGCCATTGAAAGCTATTGACCGTCATCTGTTCCAGCATCTCGTAGGCCTGTAAATGGTCCTTTGCAAAAATAGTACCTCCAGCCGCAGAATCCACATTCATCCTCGTAGGCGCATTCAGTCCGTTGTAAAACCACTCGATCTATTCCCAATCTGCAAAATTGTGGTTAGGACAACGTCGAAGTAATTCTTTGTACCTTTCCCATGCCTCGTATAGTTGTTCAGTGTCCATCTGCCAGAAAGTACTGATCTCTATCTTCAGTTGGGTGGATTTTGCAGGTAGAAAATATTTAGCAAGAAATGTTTCTGCCATCTCCTCCCAAGTAGTGATGCTTCCTAGAGGCAGTTATTGCAACCAACTCCTTGCTTGATCCCTGAGAGAAAATGAAAACAAGCGTAAGCGAATAATATCCTCAGACACACCATTAATTTTTACCGTATCGGTAATTTCTAAGAAAGTCCGCAGGTGCAGGTGAGGATCAGCATTGGCGCTCCCATTAAATTGGTTTGATTGCATCATGTTGATTAACGCCAACTTCAGTTCAAAATTGTTGGCATTAATGGTCCCTCGAGCGATTCCAGAATAGTGAGCCTGGATCGTCGGTCTAAAGTGGTCTCTAATTGGCACTAAGGGAGCTTGTTGTGCTTCTTCTTCAGTCATTCTTTCAATTTATTCTCTTCTAGCTCTTCTTAAAGCACGTGCAGTGCGCTCGATCTCTGGATCAAACAGTAAAGAATTCGCACTTTGAGATCGTCGCATAAACTGCAATAAAAAAATAAAAGAAATTAATTAGTAACTTAAAAATAAAATAAAAAACTCTAAATTAAAATCTAGACTAATTGGTAACAAGACTAAAAAATAATCAAAATTTACTCCCCGGCAACGGCGCCAAAAACTTGTTGTGAAAAATCCTTGCAAGCGTACGAGTGTCAAGTTTTAATATAGTGATAAAATCAGATATCGATCCCACAGAGAGTAAAATGAAAATATTCAGTGCTTGTAATTAAAATAGTCCAAAATTTATCTAGAAAATTAAACTTTCAGAATTTTGCAATAAATAAAAATAATCAGGATATTTTTGATAGCACGCACACAACTTTCAGATAAATATCAATCAGAAAAAATGGTCTAGAGGTATAGATTTCACCTGGTTTCAACAACAATCAATCCTAATTAATTAATCTTCATGAATTCCAGTCAATTAATAGCCAAGAACACTTAAGTGTATTATTTCCTCTCCCGAGTGCCGAATAAAATATATCAACTACAATTCAATTTCAATATCCCTATTAAGAATCTACATGCAGTGATCAATTCAAAACAATGTTCTTTTTTAAAAGCTCTGTTAAAATTATACACTCTCCCGAGCGATATAAATAATTAACACTGTATTTTCTATTAGTCCTATTCAAAATCTCCTCTCCCGAGTGCCAGATTTCAAATAAATATAACAAATCAATTATTGATCAGATAATTGAAAAGACAATCAATTCTAGAAAAAAAAAATTAATCTAGAAGAAACTCAATTCAATAAAATCAAAAATTCATGAAAGCGTCTACACCAGGTTCCATCCGACCTCTAGACTGTAAAAAATTAGTTCATAATAAAATTCTGAATAAAACAAATCATGTTCAAAAATCCAAACATATTCAGAATAAAATAAATAAAAGATAAAGGAAACAAATCCGTCGTCGACGCCGTGTCCTGTCTATCGATCTCCGTCTTTAATTAAGCTCCAGAATATTCTTCAGAAAAATTCCACAATCACGATCAAACTCTTTTCTCTGATATGTATACTATGTCTGTGTGGCGGCTCTCTTTTTTTTCTCAGACTTAATGTAGTGACCCAACCCGGATCTACTACCTAATCAGAGTTATAGTAAAAGCGCACGCAATAAAATCTTAAAGCGTAAAGAGCGGATAATTAAGATAAAACAAATCCAATCGGCAGAATACAACCGACACTGTCACAAGTATAAGTACTGTTATACAACCAAATCGAAGGTTCAGGGTAAATAAATCCCTACCCTCTACTACCTTGAACTCTCCAAAGCTCAATCCTGCTGGGAGCCGCCTGAACCGTCCAGCCTCAAACCTGCCCCGCCACAAGGTACACAATACCCAACCACAGGGGCGTGAGCTAGAACGCTCAATACGAAGCAATGATATAAATACAAATATGCGCACACATATGATTTAAAACTCAAGTGAAAACACTTGCTCATGGCGCCGAGAATATACAGTACCGGCTAGAGAGCTACTCCGCGGGGTAATCGTATATTCCATATCAGGGCTGAGCCAACCCCATCCTGACCCGAATCCAAAACAGGATACAAGACTCACATGGAACTGTCATACCTGACTCGAGTCCAGAATGAGATCATCATTCCCTATGGAGACTGTCAATGACTCACATCTCTCCGGATGCAGTCACACGTAAAATCATGTATGTGCTAAGGCGGTAAAACATGCTAAACATGATAAAACATATAGCACATACTCATGCAACATATAAGCAAATATATCATGCCGGCTATCTCGGTCAGTACTTACGTACCTCTAACACTGCTGGTCAAACCTAGCTCTGCTGGTCTAGACTCCAAGCCTACTAGTCCAGTCTACTAGCTACTACAATGAAAATATCCATGCATCAACAATTAAGCTCTAAAAGCCTTAACTAAGCTATTGCATACTCCTAAATATTTTTAGGAAGCCAAATTATACCTTCGTCCGTTGTCAGCCCGCTGGTATAGAATCACCTCAAAACTTAGGCACACCTCCGCTACGACGCCGGGATCGCTAGGAAATTTACGGATTCCCAATAGGATGCCTAGAACTCCGTAGATCTAAGTAAGAAGGTTCGAAAACCAGAGGAAAGGAGGGAAAATCGGTGCACAGAATGAGGGCTCGGACCCCTTATTTATAGACGGCGATCGGAACCTCCGATCCCTGATCGGAAAGTTCGATCACGATCGAAACCTCCGATCGCACCTTCGGAGCGTCCGATCGCTCAATATTATGTCAGCCATGACGTCACCTTGCTGACGTAAGCAATGACGTGTGCCCTGGTCCAGATCGGAGCTTCCGATCTTGCTGACGGAGCTTTCGATCTTGATCGGAGCTTCCGATCCTGGCACGGAGCTTCCGATCCACTTCGGATCGTCCGAACTCCTCATCGGACCATCCGGTCCTGCTGAACCAATTCAACTAGTTTGAGTGCTCTGAATCCATTTCTGAAGTCCGTTATCCCAACAGGAACTTACTTAATCATGTTTTACTTAATCTAAACATGATCACATGATTAATTACTCATTTAATCACTAATCAGAAATGCGGGTTACTACACTTAAATTCCCTTTTATACCATCATGGAAAAGCTCACTCAAAAGCCCAAGAAAATAATTGCCCGAAATAATAAAACGCTGAAATATCTTCAACGCGTGGCCGCTCCATGATTCACGCGAGCGTGCATAAGCCTCTGCTTAAATCTTCAATCTCTCATAATGCAGCGCGATAGCTTTCCTCAAGCGCTAAACTTTAGCGCCAATCTTTTGGCCCATTATGAAAAGCCCAATAACTTTCCTTGTCGTTTCTTTCTTCCTGAATTCTTTCAATTCTTCTTTTCTTCTTTTCTTTTAATTTCTTTTTCTCACACACTTTTCTTCTTCTTCCACAATAATTTTTCTTTTCCATTAATTTCTTCTTTTCTCCACCAAATGTCCATAATTTCCTACGAACAAATAAAACAAAACACCCACATAAATCTGCTCGAAAAAATTATTTAACAATTAAAATCGTATATAAATTAAGTGTATAAAATACACTTATCACTTAGATTGCATGATTTGAATTTGAATGAATATTTGAAATGACTTCATATTTGAGCAAATTTCAAATTCATCATATAGATGTAAAAAGAACCGAATCGAGCCGAATAGCACTGAAAAGTTAGGCTCTCATTTTGGATCGATAAAAATATATACGAGTTAGAGCTCGGTTCGAAGCTCAAAAATTTTAAATTTTTATAGGTCGAGTTTGACTCAAAACGATCGAACTCGAACATATTCATGAGTTGTTTGAACTATTGTTCGGATATTAAGATTTAAGAACATAGTTTCGATAGCTCGAAATGTAAATACACATGATTATATTATATTAATGAAATACTAAGGTTTGTAAATGACTCATGAACTATTAAATAAAATAATTTTGGATCAGGTTTGGCTCACAAAATTCGGAATATGTTCAAGTTCTGTTTGAGTTCAATAAATTCAAATGCAAATCAAATATTTATCGAGTCAACTTGGAAAAATTTCAAACTAGATCGCTTTGTTTACAACTTGATAGTGGCGCATGCTGGCACGCGTTGTAGACCGCGTGGGGCAGCCGCCCCATGCGGTCTGCGCCACTTTTTATTTTTAAATTTTTTTAAACGATTATATTTTGTATTTTTTATTATTATTATTTATAATTTATTTTATTAAATTTGAATTAATTAAATAATCCAAAAAATTGAATTATTTATAATTTATTTTAGTTAATAAATATATTAAACATATTAATATTATTTTTTAAAAATAGTAAGATTATTTTTTAAAGAGTAAGAATATTTTTAAAATAATAATAATAATTTAAATATTGTAAAACAAATTTAAAATGTATTTATTTAATATGAAATTTTTTTAAGATGATTGAGTAAACTATGAGACCCATAAATAATGAGTGTTAATGTTAAAATGAATGTGGATGAAAGATATATGTTAATATAATGAATATGTGACAATGGACCACATGTTTCTTGATGAGGTGGTGTGTGTTATAATGACAACGAATGTGGATGCCCTTATGAATTTGAAATCCTTAACTTCAAATTTATTCATCTGTAAATCCAACTTTAGGATCATGAGAGATTTTAAATCATTTATTTTGACTTCAATACAAAGTGATAAATATTGGATTTGATCTGTGAATTTGATATCAAATTCACTTATGTTGCATTTTGATGAAATAATTTGAATTTGCGGGGATACACATGCATTTCAGATTCCTTATTTATGAAATCTTCTGTTTGGATAAACATAAAATTTTAAATTGTATTTTAAGTCCGTCAACATAAATATGCAATGTTCTTAAGAAAAATCTGTTGAATAGAATTCAGCTAATCGAATCAATTTTTGATTGTCAATAGAAACAAAAAAAAAATTAAATGGAAAGCATGCAACATAAAGAAACAACTCGATGTTGGTATCGTTAAGTCAAATATTTAGCTCTCGTCATTGCATATCAATGACGGTGTTGTATAATTAGCATGGTAGTTATGAAAATTTTCATCTCTTCACTTCTGCGTCGTTATCTTCCTCGAGCTGTAAGTGTATCATCAATATCGAGAACATGAATAAAATGTTTTCCAAAAAATTTGAATGTCACATCCAATAAAGAAATCCATCTATCACCCCTCATTAATTGAAGAAGTTGTTTAGAAATCTTAACCAATCACATAGCATTATCAATATATTTATTTTTTATATGCAAAGCTTGATAACTATATTCCCAGTAATGATTGCATCAACTGAAAAATATGCACAAGCTCAAGAGATTGTATTGCCTCTAGCAAATGAGATGCCTCAAACTTTTTATCTGAAAATAAGCTATTTTCCGCAATTACATCAAGTACATCAATCCCAGATGTAAATAATGTAATGAACCATTCAAAATTTTATAATGTGATCCCAAACGTATATCACCATGACTAGTGATTCAATCCCAATACACCAAGGATCTCTTCATTTTCTAGACTATCAATTATTCTAGAAACTTGTGACTCTTGCAAAGTATCTTGTTGTTTACATGAGGCTCCAACAACATTAACAGTATCATAAATTAAATCAAAGAGTCCGGCAACAAGTACATGTTTCCTCGTTACTGCCACCAGAGCTAATTGAAGTTGATGAGTAAAACAATGAATGCAATGTGCATACTCATTCTCTTTGTAATAACCAAGATTCCATTTTAAGATAATAATATGTTAAACATGAATAAGGGTTGGTAATTAACCAATTTCGGGGCTTAATCGGACTTCAGAATCAAGAATTGGATTTTCATTTTATGAGCCAGTTCGGACGATCCGAAAGGGACTACGGATGGCCCAAACTCAGCACACCGGGGGCTCCGAAGGTGAGCTTGTTGACTTCGGAGTTAAGGCAAGTTCAGACGATCCAAAGTAGGATCGGATGGCCTGAAATTCACCTGTGCCAAGTAGGCATGATTACTCAGTCATGGTTTTTTACAAGTGTTGAATTTAGGACACTTCGGACGACCCGAAGTGGTGATCGGACGATCCGAACTCGACGTGTCTCGCATGCAGGCAGTGAGTTGGATCGGACGATCCGAACCCCAGTTCGGAGGGCCTAAACTCGACCAGAAATTTTCCTATAAATAGGACTCGTTCGATTTCAATTTGAATTACAAATTTCCGAGTTTCCTTCTCCAGTTATAGTGTGAGTTATACACTTGAGGGCCCTATCGGTTATAATCAAGGTTCTGGAATAACCAAGGTGTGGTTATAGTCATCCAGGACCAGCGACTCCAAAGGGCTATCTACGGACGAAGGTATGGTCCGGAAATCTATTTAAGTTTTGGGAGTACTTATTAGCTTAGTTAAGGCTTATAGAACTTATGTACTGATACGGTGAACTTTTGAATATAGGCTTGGAACCTAGGATCTACTATAATTGAACTAGCTTAGAGGTACGTACACATTGACTGAGATTGCCAGCGAGTATACATGTTTATATGTTGCATTTATTTGGCATTATTCTATGGCATGATATATGATTTACCGTTTTCCATATTCATATGTCATGTGCATATACACGTTGAGCCTATACCTTGTTATACCTGATTATAGAGCCGCTTAGCTCTATACTCGATAGTCTGTCACTGAGAGTACCGCGACGGCAGAGACATGTATGTCTGACTACTCTAGTGTACTAAACGAGTGTGGTTGCACCCAAAGGTTGATCCGTGCGGTGGCGGCACTCATGTGGCGCCGATACTGAGTATGACTTTTCAGATGACCTTTTACTAGTCATCATGTTGCATGCATTATATACATATGTTTACTCATGTTTATGTACTGGGCGTTAGTGCTCACGTCCTAGTTGTTATCTTGGACACCCTATTCCACGGGATAGGTCGCAGGATGGACGGAGCTGGTAGTTCAAGGCAGGACTAGGGAGCAGGAGCCTTGAGGAGTTTATTATACAGCGGGATTCGATATAGCTGTATAATGTTTACTTTTAAGTTTTTCGATATGGTTGTATCACTACAGTATTAAGCCTGGATATATTTTACTAAGCTGATATGTAATTTATGGATTATATTTCCGCACGTTTTACTCTGTTAAGTATTTTGCTGTATTAAATTTAATGCATGCTATTAGTTGCCAGTTAGTAGGTGATTCCATGCAGGGTCACTACATTTTTGGTATCAGAGCATGCTTAGATTTCGGGAATTAGTACTTGAGATTTAGTTTAGTCTTGAGTAATTCTTGCGCATTTGGGATTTTAATGTGCAATTCTTTTCAGGATATGGCTGACGAGAGTCACGGTAGTGTTGGCCAGGGAGGTGGTCATCATCGTCATCATCGCCATCAGGATGATCGATATCGTCCTCATGAGGTTAGACGTCGTTACTCTATCAATAAGTTTATGCAAGTAGGACCGAAACCCTTGTTGGGAGGTGAGAATCCTGAACAGGCAAGAGGCTGGATGTCTAAACTCGAGAGTGCTTTTCGAGCTTTCGATTGCACTGAGGAGCAGAAACTGGAAGTTCTAGAATTCGTTCTAGAGGATCGAACACGCTTATGGTGGGATGCCAAAGCTACTCAAGCACGTACTGAGAGAGGACAGGTGACTTGGGGGGATTTCTGTCAGCAGTTTCAGAAACTGTATTTTCCTCCAGCAGTTTGACAGACACGATCTATGGAGTTGCTGACTCTGAGGTAAGGATCAATGATTATTGATCAATATCAGCAATGATTTCTTGATCTGCTACCTTTTAGTCCCCATATTAATGACAGTGATGCGTCCAAGTATGATATGTTTCTTCAAGGCCTGAATCAAGATATCTACTCACAAGTTGTCGTATGTGATAATCCAACATCTTATGAGACTTTGGTAAACCGTTGCCATCAAGTGGATAACAGCAATAGGCGGGTGCTGTTGATGATGCTAGGACAACCTAGTGGATCTCTTGGGCCTAGGGCTCAATCTGTTGTGCAATCTGGACCTATGTCTTCGTCCTACTACTTCGTCTGGTTCTTGTGGCTCACAAGGTACATTCCGCTTTGGGAAGAAGAAGAAGGAGGAATTTTGCAGTCACTGTGGTGGGAAGCATCCCGCAGCTTCATGTCAGAAAGCTACTGGTGCTTGTTATATTTGTGGTGAGCAGGGACATCTGCGGAGAGATTGTCCTCAGCGCATGGGTTCTGCTGGTGGATCGGGATCACAGGTTGGATCTCAGGCTTCTACTTTTCTACGTCAGCAGACAGCACCACAGAGTTCTTCTGGTTACCGTTCATAGACTCAAGGGCAGGTATTTGCTCTGTCTCAGGAGCAGGCTACTGAGGGAAGCGATCGCATATTGGCAAGTACCTTTTTGTTATGTGGTATTCCTGCACTTGTTTTAATTGATACTGGAGCATTGCATTCCTTTATTCTAGTCGCTTTGTTAAGATACATAGATTACCTTATGTATCATTAGATATGGATTTAGTTGTATCTACTCCGCTGGAGCAGGAGGTAGTAACTAAGCGCCTAGTGATAGGTTGCCTTCTAGAGTTTGAGGGTAATGTGTTATCGACTAATTTGATGATATTAGCGATGGCAGATTTTGATTGTATTTTGGGAATAGATATGCTGACTTTGTATCACGCTACTTTGGATTGTTATCAACATCTGGTACAGTTTCATCCGGATGAGGGTGATAGCTGGTACTTTTATGGTGAGGGTGCGCAACCTCCAATGCCACTTGTATCGGCTCTAAAGGCATGTCATGTCTTGGAGTCAGGTGGGGAGGGCTACCTCATTTATGCAGTTGATATGTCCACGAGTAGTTCGATTATTGATCAGCTACCGATTGTCAGCGAGTTTCCTGACGTATTCCCTAATGAGATTCTTGGTTTTCCTCCGGTTCGAGAGGTTGAATTTGGTATTTATCTAGTACCAGGAACTACGCCTATATCCCGAGCACCTTATCGTCTAGCACCGTCAGAGATGAAGGAATTAAAACAGCAGTTGCAGGATCTTCTTGATAAGGGATATATTCGTCCGAGTGTTTCTCCGTGAGAAGCACCTGTTTTATTTGTCAAGAAGAAGGATGGATCGATGCGATTATGTATTGACTACAGGCAGTTGAATCGTGTCACCATCAAGAATAAGTATCCTTTGTCGCGGATTGATGATATGTTCGATCAATTACAGGGTACTTCTGTTTACTCGAAGATAGATCTGAGATCTGGATACCACCAGATGTGGGTACGAGACTCAGATATTTCTACGACTGCTTTCAGGACCAGATACAGTCATTATGAATTTCTGGTGATGCCATTCGGTTAGACGAATGCACCGGCAGCCTTTATGAATCTGATGAATCAGGTATTTCGAGAATATTTGGATAGATTTGTCATCGTCTTCATTGATGATATTCTTGTCTATTCTCATGACAATAATGAGCATGCACAGCAACTGAGAATTGTTTTGCAGACGTTACGGGATAAGAAGCTGTATGCAAAATTAAGCAAGTGTGAATTCTGGCTTGATCGGGTAGTGTTTCTCGGTCATGTGGTTTCTAATGAAAGAATATCTGTTGATCCAAGTAAGATAGAGGCTGTGCTGAACTGGTCTCTTCCGACGACGGTTGCTGAGATTCGAAGTTTCTTGGGTATAGCGGGTTATTACCGTCGGTTCATCGAGAATTTTGCACAGTTGGCCAGGCCTTTGACACAGCTTACACGGAAAGATGTTGCCTTCATATGGTCCTCGGAAAGATGCTAGCTCTACCTTCTGGATCAGGAGGTTATGTTGTCTATACTGATGCCTCTGGTCAGGGGTTAGGATGTGTTCTTACACAGCATGGACATGTTATTGCCTATGCTTCTCGACAGTTGAAGACACATGAGAATAATTATCCAGTACATGATCTCGAGTTAGCCGCCATTGTATTTGCACTCAAGATTTGGAGGCATTATCTTTATGGCGAGAAATTTGAGATATTCACGGATCACAAGAGTTTGAAGTATGTATTCACTCAGGCGAAGTTGAATATGCGACAGAGACGCTGGATGGATATTTTGAAGGATTATGATTGTGAAATCAAATATCATCCAGGTTCTGCTAATCTTACTGCTGATGCCTTGAGTCGGCAGGTGAGACTTTCTGCACTTCAGACTAGTGAAATATCTCATTTGGTTCAAGAGTGTTGTTCATTGAGTTTTACACTCAAGCACAAGAAAGGAAGAAATGGAATTCGTTTGCATACTATATTATCTGAGCCAACATTGAATTCTCGGATCAGAGATGCTCAGATATCTGATGTTAAGACTCAGCGTTTGGCACGTCTAGCCAATGGGGGTAATACATCTGGATTCCATTTTCAGGCAGATGGTTTATTGTGTTTATCGAATCGAGTGGTTGTACCTGATGTTACGGAGCTCAGGAATGATATTCTATCTCAAGCTCACATGAATCGATTGTCTGTTCATCCTGGAAGCATGAAAATGTATAAGGACTTACGAACCAGATTCTGGTGGAAAGGGATGAAGCGGAGTGTATATCAGTTTGTTTCAAGATGTTTGGTTTGTCAACAGGTCAAGGCTGAACACCGACGACCAGGTGAATTACTGCAGAATCTTGAGATTCCCGAATGGAAGTGGGAGCATGTCACTATGGATTTTGTCACCCACTTGCCTATGACTTCACGTCAGTGTGATGCTATCTGGATCGTTGTTGACCGTTTGACGAAATCAGCACACTTTATTCCTTACAACTGGGAGTATTCTTATGATCGCATGACACGCTTATATATCCAGGAGATAGTGCGATTACATGGGATTCCAGTGAGCATAATTATAGATAGAGATCCGCGATTTACCTCACGTTTCTGGGGTAGTTTTCAGCAGGCGTTGGGTACCACTCTGAGTTTGAGCACTGCATATCATCCGGAGACTGACGGGCAGTCAGAGCGAACTATTCGTATGCTGGAGGATATGCTACGTTCTTCTGTCATGGATTTTAGCTTATCTTGGCAGGATCAGTTACCTTTGATCGAATTTGCCTACAATAAAAGTTATCATCGTAGTATTGATATGGCACCTTTCGAGGCATTGTATGGTCGACGGTGTCGTACTCCGTTATTCTGGGATGAAGTTGGGGAACGACAAGTCGAGGGTCCTGAATTGGTGCAGCAAATTGTAGACAAGGTAGATTTGATCAAGCGGAGGATCAAAGCTGCTCAAGATCGACAAGCCAGTTACGCTAATATTCACCGCAGGCCACTTCAGTTTGATCCTGGTGAATATGTATTCCTACGAGTGTCACCTTTTAGGAAGGTGATGAGGTTCGGTGTGAAAGGCAAGTTATCATCTCGTTTCATTGGGCCTTTCCAGATACTAGAGAAGATTGGAGATGTTGCATATCTTTTGGCGTTACTGCCATCTCTTTCCAGTATACATAATGTTTTTCATGTGTCGTTACTTCGACAGTACATAGCTGATGAATCTCATATTATCCAGCATACTGATATTCAGCTAGAACCAAATCTGTCTTTTGTTGAACGACCACTCCGTATCCTAGACAGGAAGGAGAAAATTCTTCGGAACAAGACTATACCACTTGTGATGGTACAGTGGCAGCGCCGAGAGCTATATGCGGGATGAATATCCTGAGTTGTTTGCTTTGTACTTTTGATTACAATGTAAAGATGTATTACAGTTGTTGTAATAAAACATGGTTTGATGTTTCATATTGTTATCTTGATTTTTCTTTAGATTTTATTTCGCGGACGAAATATCTAAAGGTGGGGAGAATGTAGTAACCCAGATTCCATTTTAAGATAATAATATGTTAAACATGATTAAGGGTTGGTAATTAACCATTTCCGGGGCTTAATCGGACCATTTTCTGAGCCAGTTCGGACGGTCCGAAGAGGACTTCGGACGGCCCAAACTCAGCACACCGGGGGCTTCGAAGGTGAGCTTGTTGACTTCGGAGTTAAGGCAAGTTCGGACGATCCGAAGTAGGATCGGACGGCCCGAACTTCACCTGTGCCAAGTAGGCAGGATTACTCAGCCATGGTTTTTGACAAGTGTTGAATTTAGGACACTTCGGACTACCCGAAGTGGTGATCGGATGGTCCGAACTCGACGTGTCTTGTATGCAGGCAGTGAGTTGGATCGGACGATCCAAACCCCAGTTCGGAGGGCCCGAACTCGACCAGAAATTTTCCTATAAATAGGACTCGTTCGATTTCAATTTGAATTACAAATTTCCGAGTTTCCTTCTCCAGTTTTATAGTGTGAGTTATACACTTGAGGGCCCTATCGGTTATAATCGAGGTTCTGGAATAACCAAGGTGTGGTTATAGTCATCCGGGACCAGCGACTCCAAAGGGCTATCTACGGACGAAGGCATGGTCTGAGAATTTATTTAAGTTTTGGGAGTACTTATTAGCTTAGTTAAGGCTTATAGAATTTATGTAGTGATACGTGAACTTTTGAATATAGGCTTGAAACCTAGTATCTACTATACTTGAACTAGCTTAGAGGTACGTACACATTGACTGAGATTGCCAGCGAGTATACATGTTTATATGTTGCATTTATTTGGCATTATTCTATGGCATGATATATGATTTACTGTTTTCCATATTCATATATCATGTGCATATACACGTTGAGCCTATACCTTGTTATACCTGGTTATAGAGCCGCTCAGCTCTATACTCGATAGCCTGTTACTGAGAGTACCGCGACGGCGGAGACATGTATGTCTAACTACTCTGGTGTACTAGACGAGTGTGGTTGCACCCAGAGGTTGATCCGTGCGGTGGCAGCACTCATGTGGCGCCGGTACTGAGCATGACTTTTCAGATGACCTTTTACTAGTCATCATGTTGCATGCATTATATACATATGTTTACTCATGTTTATATACTAGCTGTTAGCGCTCACGTCCTAGTTGTTATCTTGGACACCCTATTCCACGGGGTAGGCCGTAGGATGGACGGAGCTGGTAGTTCAAGGCAGGACTAGGGAGCAGGAGCCTTGAGGAGTTTATTATACAGCAGGATTCGATATAGCTGTATAATGTTTACTTTTAAGTTTTTCGATATGGTTGTATCACTACAGTATTAAGCCTGGATATATTTTACTAAGCTGATATGTAATTTATGGATTATTTTTCCGCACGTTTTACTCTTTTAAGTATTTTGCTGTATTAAATTTAATGCATGCTATTAGTTGCCAGTTAGTAGGTGATTCCATGCAGGGTCACTACACTCTTATAAGATGAGATCCTTAAGTTCATTATACTCATCTTACATGTTGTTAGGTCCACCAAAACCTTGATCTCATAACATCGAAATGCTCTAACCATGTGCCTAAAATAAGTTATCAAGTGCTTCTTTTAGTGATTTGGCAGCGGTATTTTTGGCATGTTTAAGACCAAAAATCCACGAATCCACTTTTATTCACAAATTTCAAAAGAACCGTAACTTTCTCTTTTGCTCACATATCACGAGATTCATCAATAAGAACCATAAATAATCATCACCAAGCTCTTTATTTATAGGTTTAGTTTCAAATGTTGCAACCCTCACAACATCTTTTTGAATTTTAGGCGAAGTCGTCTTCATATTCCTAAGGACATTTTGAAGTAAAATTTTCCTAATTTCTTCATTATTGTCAGCAAGAAATTGAAATAGCTCAACAAAAAGTCCTCAATTGTTTTAACCTTTAGATTCAGCGTGACCACGAAATGGGAGACCATGATTCATAAGAAACTTGTTGCACTCAATTGATGACTCCACTCAAAAAATTTCACTTCTTCTATTGCTTTAACTTAAATATTCTCAATTTGTTGTGCTTGATTTAGCAAGTCTCGATATTTTATGAAAGATAAGTTATGAGCATGCTCTTGTATCTTTTCTTTATTTTTCCAATATGTAAAACCTTCACTAACAAATTTATCACCACCCATTTTCTTCCCACAATAATGCTTAAAATATAGAAATATAGACAAAAATCAACATCATTAGTAATGTTATACTAAAACCAGTCAAATTCATCCAACCATGATGAATTAAATCTTCTTAGCTTGCTTTTGAAGACTCTCCTTTTGAATTTAGGCTACAGGATTGGTATGAGCTTCGTAGATAGTGTGAGACCCCTGTCCCACATGGAAAAAATGAAAGCTTTAAAATGAGTTTAAAATGGGCTACAATGGACTTCTATAAAAACTTGGGTTAATCCATTTCGTAAAGCGAGGACGAATACGAAGTAGTTGCTATAGGGGCCCATTGTGCAGTCGCGCAGACGCGGGCCTGGGCCCGGGGCTTGACAGAATGGTATCAGAGACCGGTCACCAGCCGGCAAACCCCGAGAAATAAGGGATATGCAAGGCAAAGTGCTACGTGCGTGGGAGCCATCTCTTGAACCTGTGGGGCAAAGTGCTACACGACGGGAGACACCTCTTGAACCCGTAGGAACCACCTCTAGGTTCCCGGTGCTGGTGGATCGATAGTTCAGGTCGCGAAGAGGACGTCGCGTTCTGAAGGAGGGGGGATTGTGAGACCCCTGTCCCACATGGAAAAAATGAAAGCTTTAAAATGAGTTTAAAATGTGCTACAATGGTCTTTTATAGCAACTTAGGTTAATCGGAAGTGACGCCCGGGGCTGAGGAGTCGGGGAGTGATCGCCGGTGCCAAGAGGTTGCACGGACAATGAGCGGCTCCTGGTAGGCTTCTAGGCGGAGGGAGACATGAATGAACCGATCTCATGCCGGAATGAGAGGGGATTCTAAGTGGGACTACATAGTTGAGGAGGGTTTCAAAGATTTCATATGTACTACTCATATCAAGAAGGTGCATCTTTTTTTCGAAAGCTCATCACATAAGAACTCGAAAGTTAAGCGTGCTTGACTTGGGGAAATTATAGGATGGGTGACCCCCTGGGAAGTTTTTCAGGGTGCGTGTGAGTGAGGACAAAAGCACGCTGAAAAGACTTGTCTTAATACAGTGGGTTGTTACAAATGGTATCAGAGCCGACCTCTCTTAGTACGGTATGGTTCGGGGATGAACCAAGCGGAAGCTGGTGGGCATGTGACGCCCGGGGCTAAAGAGGCAGGGAGTGATCGCCGGTGCCAAGAGGTTGCACGAACAATGAGCGGCTTCTGGTAGGCTTCTAGGCGGAGGGAGACATGAATAAACCGATCTCGTGCCGGAATGAGAGGGATTCTGAGACTGTGTAGGTATGAGACTACATGGTTGAGGAGGGCTTAAAAGATTTCATATGTACTATTCATATCAAGAAGGTGCATCTTCTTTTCGAAAACTCATCACATAAGAACTCCAAAGTTAAGCGTGCTTGACTTGGGGAAATTATAGGATGGGTGACCTCTTGGGAAGTTTCTCAGGGTGCGTGTGAGTGAGGACAAAAGCACACTGAAAAGACCGGTCTTGATACAGTGGGTCGTTACAAATGGTATCAGAGCCGACCTCTCTTAGTACGGTATGGTTCGGGGACGAACCAAGCGGAAGCTGGTGGGCATGTGACGCCCGGGGCTGAGGAGGCGGGGAGTGATCGCCCGTGCCAAGAGGTTGCACGGACAATGAGCGGCTCCTGGTAGGCTTCTAGGCGGAGGGAGACATGAATGAACCGATCTGATGCCGGAATGAGAGGGGATTCTGAAACTGTGTAGGTATGGGACTAAATAGTTGAGTAGGGTTTAAAAGATTTCATATGTACTACTCATATCAAGAAGGTGCATCTTCTTTTCGGAAGCTCATCACATAAGAACTTCAAAGTTAAGCGTGCTTGACTTGGGGAAATTATAGGATGGGTGATCCCCTGAAAAGTTTCTCAGGGTTGCGTACCCGTTACTCTCTTCGAACTGTTTCACAGATATTTTTCCATAATTCATAATCCTAAGTCTTAGTCCTAGATCCGACAAAAATGAATTACATCTGAACCAATATGAAGTTTATCCGAAGATTCTTGAGACTTTTTTTCAACACAAGTTTCATAACTTCTTTTTCGGTAAACTTATCAGTACCCCTCTGTCAAAAGATTGATGATTCTTAAACATTTGATTTTCTTGAAAAATACATAACATAATTTTATAAAAATAAATCAACATACAATCTCAAGAGACACTAAAACAAACTATAATTTTATAGCAATATATAGATATCAAAAACTTTAAATTAGGGCTTTTATGCCGTTACCTATCACGGCTATGAATAGTAATTGAAAGGGATTTTGACAACGTAGCAGCAAAGGTGGTAGATATAACTTGTCTAATTTCGATGATGCTACTATGAAGCCATCGACGATGTCACTATGAGATTTCGATTTCTCCTAGTTCAATTCTACGTGTAATATTGAAGCGAAAAGTTGAATATTCATTGTTCTATTAATTTATTTCTTAAATTAAATACTAGGAATATAATGGAAATTTCACATTAAAAAAAATGAGGGAAGGCCATTGCCTCATTGACCCTTAATGGGTTTGTCGCTGCTTATTAAGCTCCCAATCAAACTGTAGATAGTTCAAAACGTGTTGTTAGTATTATACTTCCTAAAATAATGAACACAAATATTTATCTTGCGGATACCTTGAGAAACACCCAGTGCAATACTTCTAGAAAATTACTTGACTTCGAACCCAAATATCCACATGATTTTATTTATAAATAATTATCTGAATAATGAACACAAATAAGTATCTGGTAGATACCTTGAGAAACACCTGGTGCAACACTTCTAGAGCATGCCTTGAGTTCAAACCCAAATATCCACATAATATTATACATATCTATGAAAATGCCTATACAAATAAAATTTTATGGGAAAAATCCTACATTCAAAAGATAAATACAATATACAACAAAGAACAATGACACACTATCCATCTCCATTTCTTCATTAGCACCATAAGGACACCTCCAATGAAGGTTCAAAAAATCAGAGTTCAATAAATGAACTCAAAAAAATGAATCCACTATCATTGTTAGTAGTGGGTTCAAGGTTTATAAAATAAACATGGTTCAAAAGATTAAAGCATGTTCATTTTTTACCGCAACTGAAGAGAATGAGGTTTTGGGGGATAGTGTTTTCACTCTCCCCAAATGCATGTTGTGTCGGCGTGTTGGTGTCATGCTTACGTGTAGTGACTCGAGTTTTAGTTTAGTAATTAAATAATAAAATATGATTAAGACGTCACTTATTAAAAATAAATTAAAATCAACTATGGGACATCCGAAAATAGTTTGAGAAGTCTGGCCACCCGAGTAGTTCGGATCCAGCCGAACTGGTTCAGAAGAAGAGGGTTAGTTTGGACCATCCGAACTCTGTTCGTAGCCTCCAAAGTCCAGCATACATGCATACAATTGAAGTGTCAAAAATAGGTTGACAAGTGGCAAGTTCGGACCACTAAAAATGATCGGACTATCCAAACTACAGTTGTCTAGTGAGATGTCAAGGTGTTGTTGACAACGTAGAGTGTATGTGAGATCAGAACATCCAAAGTGAGGATCGAATCGTCAGAAGACGATCGGACCTTCCGAAGTAAAGATTGGAGCTTCAAAGACAAGTGTCCAGGTACGTGTCAGGACATGCAGGATCATGCCTTCCAAACTCTGTTTATAGACAGGCCAAAGATTTCTCGATATAAGTGCATGTTTGGTGTGTGTTAGTAGATATTTTGAGTATTTCTAGTCACATTATTGAGGGTCGGGCGATAGCAGGATGCTTCCGGATTCGTATCGGAGCTGTGCCTAAGAGATGGGGCCTTCGACAACGGGTTGACGATAGACGCATGTATAAGCCTGGATCCTTAATGATTTTTGGGAGTAGCTAATGGCTTAGTTAAGGTTTTTAGTCCAGTAATAGTGATATGATATTCACTTGATTCTAGGAGTGGACCTTATACCCGATGATTCTAGAGTTGCTTGATAGAGGTATGGAAGTACTATCCGAGATATCTTGGTTGAGTATGCATGTTCTATGTGTTGCATCTTATATGATATGTTTTTATGTGCATATCTCATGTCACGAATATTATGGTGCATACATATCATTTTGAGCTTATATCCTTGTGATAGCTATTAGTGGAGTCGTTCAGCCCCTTTTTCCTTTGACTGGATGGTTGTAACCATTAGTACGGGGTTAGGTCATTGTTATCCATATATTTTATGGTGTGGGAGCCACCTTTTGATGTGACGGTACAGAGTGCTACATGCCATGATGTCGTCTGATTAAGAAAATTTCTTGATCTCGATCCTTGGTACTCTGTACACTTGCATTCATGCACTAATAGCATTTGTATAATCATACTTTCGTATCGAGCATTTTTGTCTCTCACATCATCCATTTTGTCTTGGATTGGATGGACAGAGTAAGAGCAGTCGCTGAGATGACAAGAGCAGCACTGCTAGGAGTAATGAATGTGGTCCATGTTTTGGTTTGAGTTTAGTACTTTGTGTAGCGACTAGCTCCGGAATCACCTACTAATCAGAAACTTAAGCTTGCAATTAAACTTAAGCAGAAAACATAATCAGTTCTAAATGCGAAAACTTAATTAAATACTAACCCGATAGAATACGACCGATAAATCACTTGAACCCTAACAAAAAGAATAATACAATCCAATCGAATGAAAATACCAAAATATAATCTTAAGCTTGGGACCACTGGCGATTTCTGCCACCAAGCCCTGATCACCTAACCAACCAATGATCTCGCTCTTGGTCCACTTGCAAACCTGTAAGTCTAATGGGGTGATTGAGATAATAAGCAGATACGTGAGCGCTAACGGTTAGAACGTAAAGTTTGAGCACACAAGTCTATATGATGCATGCAACATGAAATATGAGATGCTCTGGTGCACTGGAATCAAGATCTGGAATATCATTGTAATGACCCGCTCCGAAATCATCTATTAACAGAGTCTTGAGCATGCAATTAAACTTAAACAAGAATAATCAGAGATAACTGCGGAAAACTTAAAGCAAATACTAATTCGGTAGTATACAACCGATAAACAACTGGAACCCGATATAATATACAACCCAATCGAAATTCCAATGTACAAAGGATTAAATCTTAACTAACTCTGCTGGCATCAACTGAGACCAAAACCCTTGGTCGCCAACTTCACACTGGTCCCAAAACCTGGGAAACCTGCAATTGCCCCAACGAATGGGGTGTCCAAGAAAAATACGCGAATGTGAGCGATAACAAGTCTCAACTCAAAGGTATATGTATACACATTATATGAATGCAAATGCAAATGAAAGGTTACCAAAAACCTATCACGATAAAAATCTGCTCAGTCAAGAGGCGCCATGGTATGTAGCACGATGGGCCATCGCATCAGGAAGTGACTCCCATACCAGAAAGAAAGCGTGGAGGTATATAACCGGACCCAAATCCACGGAATCCAACCATCCACTCATAAATATGGGGCTGAGCGACCCCATTACTGGTAACATGAAGGTATAGGCTCAACATGATAATACATGCAACATAATAACCGTGACATATTATATGCACATAATCCATGCCATATAAACCATGAAAACACAGAACATGCATACTCAACCAAGATATATCGGATAATATGTCAGTACCTCTAATCAAGTAACTCAAACCGCCCCTCGGGTATTCAATTCCAAGCCTATAAGCAGATAATCATCACATCACTTATCGTTTACTAAAATTCTTAACTAGACTAAAAACTACTCATAGAAGCTAATCAGAGTCTAGCGATATACCTGTATCCGTCGTCAGTATTTTGATGACGATGACCTCAAAACCTAGACACAACTCCGCTACTATTCCAGTAGTGTCTAGCTATAGAATGACCTATGAAACGATGCCTAGAAACCACTAGAAGTAAGCAGGAAACAAGAGAGAAAGGGAAAGGAATGAGTTAGAAATGAAGGTCTTGGCTCCCTTATTTATAGATGACAATCGGAATGTCCGATCTCTCATTCGGAGCTTCCGAATGCTCTTCAGAAATTCCAATATCCTTAATCGATGCTTTTGATCTCTAGCTACCGAATGTGTGTCCTTTGATTGGACAACATAGCTGTCGACAACGTTTGGACCTTCCAAACAAAGGGTTCAGATCTTCCGAATGCACACTTGTCAAATCACCTGTAGTAGCCCGGTCTTGTTTTACAAAGATTAAGTGATTAAAAATGATTAAGCATGGATTAGAGGCTTAATTTGGATTTAATTTGGAAAATTATGGATTTTTGGCTATGGACAGTTCGGAAGGTCTGAACCCAAGTTCGGAGAGACCGAACACTTCGGAAGCTCAGTTCCTAGTTCGGAGGCTACGTTGAGATCGGGGTATCCGAACCATGATCAGAACATCCGAACTCAGTTAGGACATACAGCTAATGAGATGTCAACACTGATCGGACACGCAGGAGTTCGGAGCATCCGAATGTGAGTTCGGAGCATCCGAACTGTGCATGCAATGAATTGTTCTGCATGCAGAGATCGGAGTGTCTGATTTCCCTCTATAAATAGGGGTTCCGAGGATCACATTTTCACACCAAAATCACAAGATCTCCGCTCTTTTTCATAGTGTTTGGTTCGTTTCTAGCCTTCCTAGGTTTGGTCCGGGAGTTGGCTAGGTGCTCCGGAGTCGTAGCGGAGTGGTGCCCAAGTTCTGGTGCAGTCGTCATCAGCGAGCTGGAGACGGATGAAGATATAACTCTAGCTCCTTATAGAAAATAGAGAGTATGCTATAACTTAGTTAATACTTTTAGAATAAGATTATGGTGCATGAGTATTTTGCATTGTAGTGTGGACTATAGTCTTGGACATAGAGCTGGTGTAGCTTGCCTAATAGAATTAAGGTACGAAAATACTGTTCGAGATATCCTGACTGAGTATGTATGTATTATTTGTTGCATTGATTATATGACATGATTTTTATCTGCATATATTATGACATGTTATTATGCTGCATTCCATGAGCATCTTGAGCTATATCCTTGTGATATCCGAAATTAGCTAGGGTTTTGACCCTATCTTGTTAGTGGATGGTTGGACATGTTAATCAGTGTCAGATCACTGGTATTCAGTTGGAAACATAGACTCATGTCAGGACACCGATATTATTTTCACTGTCGGGTATGTGAGCCATCTCCTGAAGCGATGACGCAGAGCGCTACATTACTCAGGGCCCATGTTTGAGCTCGATATTCTTGACCTCGAGTCTTGGTAACCTGTACACTTGCATACATGCACATATAATATTTTATACTAATACTCTCGTACTGAGCATTTTATGCTCACGTCCTCGTACTATTTTTGGACACTCTATTCCACGGGGCAGGACTCAAACTTGATGAAGCATGAGGCTCTGGGAGACAGTAGTTGCTGGATGGCAGCAGTGGTTGAGTTAGGTTCCAGTGAGGTTTTCTGTATTATGTTTTCATTCAGTTATTTTGATATGGTTGTATAACTTAAGTATTTATAGATTCATTTCCTTATGATTGTATTTGGTTATGTTTTCCGCTGTTTAATTCTGATCTTTGTTTATTTAAGTTATAATTCATGCTTAAGCTCTTGATTAGTAGGTGATCACGGTGCAAGTCACTACATCACCAATCAGAAACCCACACCTGTCTGTCGAGGGAAAGTTCGGATCTTCCGAACTCAGGATCAGAGCTTCCGAACTCCAATCTAGCTTTCGAAGGGTTTGGAACCACCGAAATAAACTTAGCTCAAGTTCAAACCTTCCGAACTGCTTGAACACTTGGAACCCTCCTTACCATTTTCGAATGCCCTGAATCCGATTTCTACTTAGTAATCTCATCCCAGGATTCATCAATCATGTTTTAACCATTTTAAACATGCTTAGTCAATAAATTACTTATTTCAGAAATCGGGTTAATACAATCATGCTCAGAACATAAGCGCCTCCAGTATGCATACAATGCTCCGAAGATTCAGTGGGTGCCACACATAATGAAACCGATCTTTGGACTATCACCATCCTGATTAAATCGTAAACATTGTCCCGTCGGTTCAGTGGGTGTCACACGATACCCGATCATACAATAAAAACCCTAAGGCTGAGCGACAGTAGAATAATTGGCTATCTCGAAAGGATAAGAAACACAACATGGTATGCCAGTGCCACATAAAAATCATGAAAAGTAATATCATGTATCTCATGACAGATAATAATGCAACATATAATAATACAACACATAAACATGTATACTCAGTTGGCTATCTCAGTCAGTACTTACGTAGCTCAATTCATTGGACTAGTTGTACAACTGTCTACAGTCAAGCCTACAAATCAAGTGCATACCTTACCATATCACTATAACTTATCTAAAAGCCTTAAATAGACTACTTGCTACTCCCAATAGCTAGTAAGCATGTAGAATTATACCTGCATATGTCGTCAGCCCGCTAATGTTGAAGGTTCTTACCCAAACACAACTCCGCTACAAGCCTTGTAGCACTTCGCTATAGCCCGACCCTTGGAAAAACGACTAAAACACTGGGAAACAAACTTTGGTTTGAAACCCACACACCAAAAACACACACTAATATGAGAAGTATCGACCCCTATTTATAGACCATGTTCGAAACTTTCGATCCTAAGTTCGGACGTTCCGATCGCACTTCGGAGCTTTCGATCTCTGTCCACCGAAATGGTGTCCTGTGATTGGACAACTCAAGCTGCCAAAGGAGTTCGGACCTTCGGATCTAAGGGTTTGGAGCTTCTGAACTATCTCCCATCCAATCACCAATCAAAACCCATACCTTTTCTGACTGAGGAAGTTTGGAACTTTCGGTCTTAATTTTGGAGCTTTTCTGTATCCGAACTCAACGCTCCATCTGATCAGTTCGGATCTTTGGATCCTTCCTTGTTTCAAGTTCGTATCTTCCGAACTACCCGAACACTTAATGCCTTCTGAACCATTTTCAGACGTCCTGAATTCGATTTTCTATTTATTAAACCTAAATGAGAATTATTTAATCATGTTTTGACCATTAAAATTGCTTAGACAATTTAATTTCTTAAAATGGAATCGGGTCACTATATTCTCCTCACCTTAAGAGATTTCGTTCTCGAAATCAGTTCTTAGTCAACCCTTAGAATGCAATTACAACATTTGTATTCCCAGTTACTCTGGAGTACAACTATACTCAATCTCGTAGGTAGTTTTTACCAAAGCTACCGATCAATCACTAATCTAAACCCACGAGAACAACCCATTCTCAAGTACAAAAAATACACCATCGAACTAATACACATTCCTGGTTCCTACTGGACGTCCATGGCCGCGTCTACCAAACATCGAACTCGGTCTAGTCTAATCCCAATACAACCACATTGCACACTGTTAAAATTGTCGTTTTCAAGGGATACCCTTTTCCAGACAATCTACCGACAGAAAAATCTCGATTTGTATCTTTGAAGAAATCAGACGATAAATCACTAGATCCCCTTGGCACTAAACCCAGTACCAATCTAAATCCCATCAAGAGAACTCATCTATCACTGAAACAATCTTGGTCAACTATACACCTCTGTGACTGTGTAGAAAATCAAGACCGAGGTAGCCTTCCCTATAAGCCCTCTGAAGCACGAAAGGCTCCCAGAACAACACCAACATAGGGTCGCGCATCCCAACGTTTAATCAAAAACCACCACAATCCACATCTCTTGGTATAATGACACAATTGTGCCCTTGAAACAACTAGTCATCCCTGACACCAATCTTCAAGATCACATACTTACCCCACTACTCTAGGGAACCACCTAAGAATGAATGCTTGGTAAGTACTTACAGCTCAAAAAAACTAGATTACTCCCATAATCTAAAAGGTCACAATAGCTGAACACTAATAAACCAACATGGGTAATTAAATTCAAAGTTCAACATTGAACTTATTAAACCACGAAAATAGATTCGACGCAATTCTTATTACAATCCCAAAACAACAAAACCAAAAAGACAATAAAAATACAAGCCAAAAATGTTAGAACACGGTCGTTCTCCGGATCGAAAAAGAAAGTGATACCCGGTGCAGCGAAAGTTTTAAAATTTTATATTGAACGATTCCATATGGGTATCAAATTCCTACGATTAAAATTAATAACATAAAATTTAAACAATATAAATTTTACCTTAAAATCTTGAAACGAGATTATGGACACCAACAGATTAAACTGCTCTTGTTGTATATCCCAGGAACTGATGAACGAACGTTTCTTCAATCAGATCCACGAACAGAAGTTTAATCCCTCTGATAAACTGCACTAGAAAGTCTATCAAAAGTTTCTACGAATAGAAAATTAACAGATTTGATCCGTTAAACCAGACTGCAAATTCGAAATTCACAGGCTGGATTTTTCGAACAGAGAGAGGAGAGGGGGCGGCCACACCTAGAGAGAAAAACTAGGGTTTTCGAAAATTTTGTGACCAGTTGTGTGTAATTTCTGTACTGCAATAACTTATTTATAATATGGGCTGCTAACAGCTTAGGGCCCATTAGTCATAAGTTCAAGCCTGACAAGCAAAGCCCGCATGTTCAGAAATTAATATAAAATTTATCGTGACTCAGATTGATAAACCAATTTCACCAATGTGCACAGAAACCATTTCTGCATCTTTTGAAGTCAAGATAAATTTTCTAAATCCGAATTCAGTGGTTTCCAAAAATGTCCATCACTATGTCATTTTAGGAAATCTTACTCCCTTTACTTTTAAATAAGAAGTCTCACTTCTTTATTCACTAAATTTAACTCTTTAAATTTAATTATCTCAACGGGGATTAAAAATCCATTACTTGTGTGACCCTCAATGGTTCAGGGATACAGCTAGCCATGGGCTCACAACTCCTTGTGACTCGAAACAACAATTTCCGACTTGCCCATCAAATCATGGTAAGAGCGCCTAGCAACATCGCCCCATGATTCCCTAGGTATCACTGATAGTGCCTGCAAGAACCAATAGATTTTGGTTAGCGTACAATACGGTCCCTTCATCCATATATCCCGATCGAATCAACAACCATTGGTAAATCGAGAGTCGTTCGAGATTCGATAACTATGCAATTCATCTTGAAAATCAAATAGTGACATCGCATGTGCTACTAAGAAACCATTTCTTAAAGAACATCATGTACTCTGGCCAGAGATTTGTCACACTAATATCTCCTGAGATCGCATAGGATATCCACGCTCGCAAGTGTGCGGTGAATCCTTGACAACAAAGCATCGACTCCTATATGTGTCGTAACTGTACCCAATCCTGACACCTGATGACCCTAATAGAGTCGGTAAACGAGTCAAAGCACAGTACTAGCATATAGAGTCTCAATGATGTTTCAAGTAATAAGGTCTAATGGTGTACAACCAAAACCGCGAACTTTATCCACTCGATAAGTGATAACCATTTGGAAAGTTCGGATAGGGTAGTTCGATCATTCATCATATGAATATCCATTTGCATGTTTAGAACATCTCTATGATCCATACCAATGAAACGTGGTACTCGGCATCGCAAATTCTAGTCTCAATCTCGAGCGATCCTTATCCTTATTAACGGACGGCTCAATCGACTAGGAACTGTTTAGAATATACAGTGACTATAAGATGTGTTTCATGATAGCCATCCCCATGTGCTACCATATCTTATATACACTATAGTATATTCAAGGTCTTCATCTAAACATTTTATAGTATGTCACAACATAATAATATGATAAAAGATAAAGTAAATGTCATTATAAAAGTGTAAATTATATTAAACAAAAGATTGTTTATACATAGAGTCATAAAAGCCCTTAGCCACAAGTTGGCTCACCGAGCACCCACTCTTTCAAAAAACACCCAGAAAAACTCAACCGTCAAAATCATCATGGGTATCATCATCCATCCTAGCCTGCGACTGCTTTCCCTAGAGTGCATACACCTGGTCACTCGAGACTGTTGACTTCCTCCAAAATGCATACTCTGGGTGTAATATCCGAAGAATCCATAAATCCACTCGCGAGAGTTTCTACATAATTTTAATGTTTTTATGTATTTATTTATGAGATTTAAATGTTATGATATGAACGTGCCGATGTTTTAATGTTGCAAGTTAATTTAATGTTCTCAGGTTTGTGATTAATTCTGGACTGCGGGAAACGAAACTAGCCAACGAACGATGTTTAAGCAAATATTTTCATGTTTATTTTAAGTTAAATGTTGGTGCAGTTTTATTTAAAATTGAGAGAGCAAAATTTAAGAATCAGTGTTTCCAGTTAATGGGTTGTCTTCCAAGCCCATTAGTTACAATTGAGTAGGCGTCAAGTTGTATTATTATTTCTCAAACTTTTCTCTCCTAGCCGCCGCCTAATCCACCCTTTCTCTCCCGTTTCTCTTGTTCAAACCCTGCACCAAGGAGGAAGAAAGACGCCCCAATCTCGTTCGTGCAAGGCTAGGATCACTACCAGAGTACCGGTTATCCCCAACCTACAACGATCAGACAAGTTTTAAATGTTTTGAAACCACCATTCAAGAATATAGGTATTTTAGTATGAAAATTTATGTGTATTGATGTGTATGTATTGTATATGACATGAATTTTTTTAAGAGTTTTAAGAGCACGATGTATGATTATATGTATTCGTGAAACGTTGGTCGTTCTTGACGAGTTATTGATTTCGTTTTGAGAGCTTGCATATTTTAAGGGTTTCAAAGGTTTATTTCAAAATACCTATACAGACATTATCCTCATGATAGATCTAAGGGTCCTCATTTATCAATACATATGGGGTCCACTAAAAAATAATGGATCTCGCATTTATTGATAAATGTCCACCGTTAGATCTACCTCAAGGCAGTGCCTGTATAGGTAGGATCTAACTTACCGGTTTCAAAGAGTCCAAATCTGATTTTCGGTTGATGATCGAGATTTTTGATGTGTTAATTAAAATGATATTAAACTCCCAGGATATTTACCCTATCAGTATGGGACACAAATTAGCACACCAACACACCCCCACATGCCCAGGAATAAAACTATTGGAGCATGGAGACATTAACGGGTGGTCCAACTATGGGATGGGTGGCCCCCAGTTATGGGTAGTCCAACACATACATCGGGTCTGAGCTCTGATACCATGTTAATAAATGGACTTGGACCTAACTCAATTCCAAAAGCTAGCTCAAATACGGAGGGTTGCCCAAGCCTATATATTGAACTCTCAGGATATTTACCCAATCGATATTGTATAAAAATTAACACACCAACAGTTTTAGACCAAATTTGCTATAAACTAATAACAAAATCTACTGGATTTCTTCCTTTATGATCCTAATAATGGATATTGAGTTGAGTTACATAGAATTCATCATAGCAATAAACTATACTCTAAAAAATCATAGTAAATAATATAAGAATTCTCTTACACAATCAATCTACCCATTTTTATCAAGGACATCATATCCGTAACAACAGTAAAGCAAAATAAAAACCATATAAAAATAAAGCTACAATCAATTGAGCGATAAAAAAATATGAAATAAAAAAAATTGTTACTTGTAGCAGTATATAAAACGTGAAAAGTGATGCTGTTATGGATATAAGAGATAAGAAGCCTCCCAGAGTTGTTGTTGCAACTGTAGATGTTATTCTATGGTGAGATTGTAGGTATGTATTATTGGAAGAGGATCTCAAATGACAATGACAAAGGGTGGATTTTAAATTTAGAAAAAAAATCAATTATCAAATCCATCGAGTAGATGGGTGAATTTCAAATTCTCAAAAGAGTCAAACAAGTACATTGGAATCATAGTGTTGTTTGACTTAAAATTTTCAAATTATTGTCGCTTAATTCACACCAGGGCAAGAAAACAGATCGGATCGGGATATCAAACTAAAATATGGGGCGACCCTTGGCTGCCTGACTTGATTAACACATGCATTGAATCAAAGTGTTGTCCGGATTTGCAACTAGCGATTGTTAGTTCATTGCGTTCTGAAGCAACAACCACTTGGGATGTGGATTTAATTAAGGAATATTTTAACGAGATTTATCGACAATTTATTTTGTCTATTCCTTTAAGCAAGCAAATATGTGATGATATTTGGATGTGGGGTGATAATGTAAAAGGCTGTTATTCCATCAAGAATGGCTACAAGACATTGATGTGTAGTATAGAGCTATATCCCAACACAAGAAACATTAACTAGAACCTTGTCTGGGGTTGAATATACTAGCGACAATTAGGAATCTTATTTGGAGAATTCTCGCATCTTGTTTACCAACTAGGACAACTTTACACAATCGAAGAGTTGAGGTTTCAGAGTGGTGCCTGATGTGTCTAAATGAACCGGAAGACGATTTTCATGTTCTTGTTTCCTGCTCTTCTGCACGTAGTGTGTGGAGTATTACATCTGCTGGAAGTTATGTGGGTTCTGAGAGGTGCTTTGTGGGGTGGTAGAATAACTTGGTCTTAACTTACTCACGCATTGATGTTGGGATTGCCGCGGTGGTTTTATGGATCTCATGGCAAAATAGAAATGAGATGGTGAGGAATGCTAAAAAGTAAATCAACAACTGTTATATGTCAATCAGCACTCGATCTTCACTCTCAATGGCAAGCAGCGCATAATCTGGCTTTGAATCACTCATATACAAATCGGCAGCACCATCTGTCTTGTTTCCATGATCCCATGACTGATTTTTCTAAAATGCAACGTCGATGCAACAATCTTTAATTGTAATGGGCACACAGGTTATGGTTGTATCATCAAAAATAATATTGGATCAGTTGTAGCAGCTATTCACGGTTGCTTGCCAGGAATTAAATATCCTTCGCTCGCGGAAGCCATGGCGATTAGGGAAGCTCTTGGTTGGATTAAAGATTTGCGTCTTTTTTCGGTCATCGTTGAATCTGATGCTCTTTTGATAGGCGAAGCTTTAAATTCTACAGCTCCGGATTCTTCGACAGTTGGGCTGATAGTTGAATATTGAAAGTAGGGGTGTTCACGGTTTGGATAACCGCCCGATCTGAATCGAAAATCCGGTTTGAACCGAAAACCGAACCGTTAATTCGGTTCGGTTTTCGATTTTTTTATTTTCGGTTCGGTTTTTTTCTGCGGTTAACCGAACCGAACCAAAAACTGTTTTTTAAAAAAAAAAATTTGGTATTTGAATTTTTTTTACTAATCAATTAATATGTGCATCAATGTGAGCTCAGAAAAATAATTTTATGAAAAAACTGGAAGAACAAAAACCATAATGCGTTCTTTTTTTTAAAAAAAGAAGACATAATTGGTTTAATTATTTAGCGAATTAGTTAAACATACATGACTTGAATTGTGGATTCAACTTGGAAAATGTATTGATTTAATGATTTTAAAGAATATTTATTTTTCAAATAAAAATAATTAAAAATTAATGAAGTTATTTTATTATATTATATATACACGTATTTGCATTATATATTACATTATTTTTATAAATTCATAAATTATTATTATTGAAACTAGAAACGTTAGCATTTTCTTTGTTCTCAGTGCAGTTATTTTCAAATACATTTTTCGAAGCATTAGATCACAAATATTTGATTGAACTATTAATTTTTTCCAAAAGTTATTCGAATAACTAAAAATATTTAGTTTTTTTTTAAGTTTTAGTTTAAATTTTTTTTTTCCAAAAATCGATTTAAAAAAAATTAAATGTTAATCACATATATGTACGTGACTCAAATTATAATCAGTTGTTCACTTTTTCAGAAATTAGTTCATCAAGTCATCAACAGATTTTTCAAAAAAAAATAATAATAAAAGCCGGTTAACCGAAAAATCGAACCAAAAAACCAAAATTATTTCGGTTAAAAATCGAACCGAACCGCTCTATTCGGTTCGGGGTTTTGGAGAACCGACCCGAACACTCGGTTCGGTTCGGGCGGTTTCAACCGAATGGATACCCCTAATTTCAAGGTCCTTGCACTGGATATTCAATCTTTTTTTTTTTGTTTTTGCTAAGAGATTAGTGAATCAAAATGCTCATATCTTAGCGAACACTGTTTTTTTTTCTAGTCTTGATGGTCGTATCATTCCGTCGTCATCTATAATTCTAAATGTAACCTCTTTTGATTTCATTTAATATATCTTTACATTTTTTTTTAAAAAAGTATATTGAGTCTGTGTGGAATATTTGAAATCTAAATAAGTCCAAATATGTTGTTTTAAAATTAAATGTCATTCAATCATATAAGTAAAATAATAAATGACATGTACAGTGTGGTTTGCAGGTTATTGCATTAGTCCGGAGTTTATCCAATATGTATCGAAAAGTAACGGCTGCTGGTTCACACAAAATAATAAAAATACTACTAATAAATGACGACATACTTTACCGATATTCATTCATATATGTACAAAGTTGAATATATCTTCCTTAGAATGCATCATTCAGTCTGTGATAAATTTTATGACCGAACCAAATTAATTGTATTTTACAATTTTAACTCATATTTTAATGACAAAAACTCCTATGAATGGTCTTAAAGGTCATTTTTTGACGAATTTTTTATATGAGTTATCCATTAAAAAATCTTACATTTTATGTCAAAAGTATTACTTATTATTATAAATATGGGTAGGATTGACCCGTCTCACGTATGAAACAGTCTTACAAAATTATTACTCTATTTTAATCTCCACATTTTGTTTTTCATTCGGAATATACATCCAGACATAAATGAGAATGATTCTCATTAATATCTTGAAATTAATTGTATTATTTTACGTGCTTACAAAATCAATTTGAACAAAATTCTTATTTTTTTTAAGACTATTTGTTTTTATTTTTAGGATAGAAGTTGCAAAACTATTGGGGATTAATTGTCAAGAGAGAGAGTTAGAGGGACCAATGTGCAATTAGTTTTGTATACTTTAACATCATTTACTCTGGGATCATCGTTTTTCCTTCATGGTCCTGTGGGTTTCACACAGTACAAATTCCAAAAGAATTTCACCATTGTCGAACAAAATCAAGAAACCCATGGAGCATCACACAACCACCAGCCGAACGGAGGCAGAAAGGCTCCTCGGGATCGCCGAAAAGCTTCTCCGGAGCAACGATTTGAGCGGCTGCAGAGATTTCGCCATCCTGGCTCAGGAAACCGAGCCTCTTCTCGAAGGGTCCGAACAGATCTTAGCGGTGTCCGAGGTTCTTTTAGCTGCAGATAAGAGAGTCAACAACCACAGCGACTGGTACTCCGTTCTTCAAGTCCCTCCTCAGAGAACCCATGATTTTGAATTGATAAAAAAGCAGTATCGGCGCCTCTGTCTCCTCCTCCACCCGGACAAGAACAAGCTACCCTTTTCGGATTCAGCGTTCCGGCTCGTTTCTGATGCGTGGGCCGTTGTCTCCGATCCGGCGAAGAAAGCCGTGTACGACGGGGAGCTCACTCGTTTCACGAAGGTGGATTTGGTGGCTTCCAGGAAGCAGCAGCCATTTCAACAGCAGAAGAAGGCGCAGCAGCCAAAAGGAGATAATTCCCACCAGAAATTGCCCGTCCGACGCAATACCAAAGGGGGCAGCGGAGGAGGAGTCGGAGGTTCTGGTGCTACGAAAGTGAATAAGAAAAACACCAGCGGAACTCCCATCGCCAAGCTGTCACCCAGTTTCTGGACGGCGTGTCCTTATTGTTACAATTTGTACGAGTATCCCAGGGCTTACGAGGGTTGTTGTTTGAGGTGTGACAGTGACAATTGCAAGAAGGCCTTTACTGCAACTGAGATTTTGTCGCTGCCACCCACGGTACCGGGGCAGGAGGCCTATTACTGCTGCTGGGGGTTCTTTCCTATGAGTTTCGTGGCCGGGAATGTAGAATCGCCTCAGAAATGGATGCCACCACCAGCTTACGAGGACGGAGCCCCACCGGATGCTGGGGAAGTTGGTCCGCCCGAGCCGCCGCCATCCCAACCCCCGCCTCCGCCTCCACCGCCGGATAATATTCCTGCTCCGATGCCAGTTTCAGAAGTTGGATCCTCGGTCTCGACAGAAGGGAAAAGGAAGAGGGGAAGGCCTAGAAAGATAGGTTAGTCATTTTGCTGAAGGTTGCATCTTTTTGTACATTCTGTCGTTCACCATTTAGTTGACAGAATGATCCTCTGCCCATCTGTGTTTTTCTCTGGTTTATGTAGAAATTTGATGTACTTATTGCATGTTGCGATGTGATTGCTTAGCTTTGTGCAAAATTTTGCGGAGCTATTTTTCTTAACATCAGCATCTATGTAGAAATCTAGTCTAACGGAGCTGCCTTCTCTGGTTTTGGGACCTTTGATAGCCGAAAAGGAAAAGCACCATCATCCCCCCTTGGCGCCTTATGTTGCATGAAGCTTTAGCTCGATCTGAGAATGTATGCTTATCTAATAGTTCAACTTTCTAGTCTCTATTTGTCTATTCACTTTCCACTATTTTTTGGCAGTAGGAGCATAGTTTGTAGCTGTATGCTCTAGTGTAAAGTTGTTAGCGCCAGTTGCTGCTCACTTCAACTCTGTTGCGTATTTGTTGTTGTGTTGGACTTGTGTGACTTGATATGCTCAGAAACCCAGTCTCCAGGTTCCTAGGCAAAAATCTTTTCTTGCATGGCAAATATAGTATTTTCTGAAGTTTTCAAGTGCTCAGGCAAAAATCTTTTCTTGCATGGCAAATATAGTGCTTTTTGATATTGTCTGCGTTTGGACTAGACACTAGCAATGCAGGAATTTATTAATTACTATGAATATTGACTTGCCTTAGTTGAAGAATTTCTATAAATATGTGATGTTTGCTGGAATGAATTATTCATTCCATGAGTGCATATGATGGTTGCTGGAATGAATCATTCCACGAGTGCGTACTAGGTGGATTAACCTTACTATTTTGTTGTGTTTGTGAGTTTACACCGTCTAATAACTAGGATAAGAAAATTTGAAAGCTAAGCAAGTTAGCCTAGTTTTATGTGATTGTAAAAAAGATAGTAGAAATAATGATTACGATAGTTAGTGTAGTACCGAAGGATGCAAATAGGACACATACTCCATTTATAAGCATTCAACATAAATAGGACGCATACTCCATTTGTAAGCATTCAACATATATGTCCATACAAGTTTCTCTCCTCTTAAGTTTTCTCTCTTGATTCTCTCTCCCGTTCTTAGGAGTTCGGCTGACTCAAACTAGTCACCCTAGCATTTGGTGCTCTTGTTGAGAATCGGTGTAGCGAAAAGAACAACCTAGAAAAATGGCTACCATCGGATCAATGTCGATGATCGAAAATAATTTAGGCTGAATTAAGGTGCATGCATTGAATACTGAAAGATGAGTAAAAACCGTTTAGAGTAGGCCACCGCGGACGTCGGCTTCTCAAGGAGTCGGCAATGCTACAATTATCCCACGTTAAATAATAAAACCATGAGATTACACCACTCAGTAGTGAAACCTTTGGAGATGAAACAACTCTTGGATTTATAACAATCCATTGGAGACTTACAAGAGTTTAGACCAAAGAATTGAAACCGAAATTGAAATGAGCAATAATAGTGAACTTCTGGTCATATTTGTGTATATTGTTAATTTTATGTGTTTTGAAAGCATTCCAGAGTTTTCCAAAATGAGTTGAAATTTCCTCGAATTGGCTCGAATAAGGCTTCTGCTGATAAAAGTTATGTTTGCTTTGCCTCTTCCCTTCACTTTGCTGTGCATTTGCTTGGGAAATGATCATGTCTTCCTCCATTAGAGTATGCATGTCTGACTTAATTTTATGTTGGAATAATTGTGTCTATGTTTTCACCGGGTTAAGATTGCCAAAATACAATATTGCTTGGCACCTTTCCTCACTCTTTTGAGGTAAATGCTCACTCGTAGAGCAGCGACCGTTGTGCGATCTCATAATGCATGCTTTCAACAAATGGGGTGTATAACTCTTTTGAGATTTGTCCCCGTCTCCGATAGTCGAATCATCCCCGGGTTATTGAGGCGGCAAGATGCATGATGTAATATTGTTGATATATGTCTCATATCGACGGGATAGAGTTTCCGGGAGTTCAATACATAGATAAAGACAATCCTTCTGCTTGAGCTAGTTTTTTGGGTTAGAGCAAGGTCCAAGTCTAAATCGTAACATGGTATCAGCCGTTAATATATCCGCGCTATATATAAACAAGGAATATATAAACAAGAACAATCCTTCCACATCGGCTGGATAGAGTTTTTGAGAGTAAATATCCTGAGAGTCCAATATATAGACAAAGACTCTCTCCTTTGAGCTAACTTTTGAAGTTGAGTTAGATCCAAGTCCATTTCTTAACATGTAATCAGAGCTCAAGCCACCATTATGTGTTGGACTGCCCATATTTGGGCCACCCGTCGACAAAGACAAGCCTCTCAATTGAGCTAGTTTTTAGGGTTGAGTTATGTCCAAGTCCACATAAGTTGGATAGAGTTCCTGAGAGTTCAATATATAAACAAGGGCAATCGTCCCTGGGTGTTTTGAGATATATCTTACATCGGTTTGATAGAGTTTGTAGTTTTTAATATATAAATAAGGAGTTATTTGCACCAAACAACCCTGAGAAATATTGAAAATACACATTTTTTCCATAAGCATCTTCAACCCTAACTTTTTATAAAATTAGCACACACGCCCCTTCATATGAGGGATTGTTGCGCACGCGCCCCTCATGCAACCGAGTCAATATTTTGATTTTTTTTTTGGCACCAAATACCCCTGTAAAATATTAAAATTGCATATTTGACCTCTTGAGGATATAATTTTTAAATTTATTCAACCCATAAGATCCAATTATAAAATATTTATCAAACATTTACATTTATGAATTTTTATTTTTATTTTAAATTTATTTTTATTAATTAATTTGTTTCTAAAAAAATATTATTATTTTATCTTGATATCATTATTTTATTAAATAATTTCGTGTTTTCAATTTTTCCATTAAACATTAATTCATAAACAAGGATTTAAATACTTAAACGTATCAAAATATTGAACCAATATGATAAACTCATGGATATTACTTTATCAATTTAAGACTATATATGTTTGAACTAAAATCTAAATTTTTCGAAAATATGTATTGCACAATTTGCAGTAAATAATAAAAAAATAAAGTGGTTATATAATGATAAAATTTACTATTAAAATATATTTTTGTATAACTAATACTAAGATAAAATAACTAATATTTTTCATAGTTATTTAATTAAAAATATTATTTTATTCAATTAAATATAGAATTAATAGTAAATTTTATCATTATACAATTATTTTATTTTTTAATATTTATTGCAAATTGTGCAATGCATTTTTTTTCAAAAAATTAGATTTTAGTTCAATACTATATAGTCCAAAATCAAAAAAATAATATGCTTGAACTTATCATTTTAATTTGTTTAATATTTTGGTATTTTTACGTATTTAAATCCTTGTTTATGAATGCATATTTAATGAAAAAGTTGGAAGCACGAAGTAAGTTTAATAAAATAATGATATCAAGATAAAGTAATAATAATTTTTTTAGAAACAAATTAATTAATAATAATAAATTTAAAATAAAAATAAAAATAAAAATGTAAATGTTTAATAAATATTTTATAATTGGATCTTATGGATTGAAAAAATTTAAAAATTATACTCTTAATGAGTCAAATATGCAATTTTAATATTTCACCATGGTATTTGGTGGAAAAAAAATCAAAATATTTTTCCAATCGCATGAGGGGCGCGTGTGCAACAATCGCTCATATAAAAGGGGAACATGTGCTAATTTTATAAAATGTCAAGGTTGAAGATGCTTATTAAAATTTCATAGGAGGAGAAGTGTACATTTTCAATATTTCACTGAAGTATTTGATGCAAATAACTCTATAAACAAGGACAATCATCCACCTTAAGCTAGCTTTGTGGGTTGGAGTTAGTCCAAGTCCAAATCTTAACAACTATGCATATGTTGTCCTTGTCTCATTCTTGACGTTGATGTTGCGGCTTGCAATTGAGGCTAGAGATGCTGGCAATGGCAGGACCGAGAAACTGGCTCCAAGTTTTGGAGGCTGGGCATTAGGGATGGCAATGGGGCGGGTCGGGGATGGGGATGTTTGCCCAATCCCCGTTTCCGAATTCAAATCCGATCTCCATACCCCCGATCCCCATTAATTTTTATCGAAAATTCCCCGTACTCATCCCTGCGGGGACCAAATACTCATACCCATACCCGTATATATATATATAAATAAATTTTATTATGAATTGATAAATTTTATTATATAAGAATATAAAAATTATTATTCAATTTATAATAAAATACTTAAAATATTTTGGGTCAAATTTTTTATTATAATATTAACTTTTAAAATTAATAAAAATATTTTAAATACAAAATATTTCTATAAATCAAAATTATTATTTAAAAAAAATACTATGTATCAAAAGTTTATCAAGATTATATATTGTTTATAAATTTATCAAAATAAATAATATATATATTTAGACTAATATAAATACTTTATATGTGTACGTAACATGAATGAGATTTAAATAATATATTTATGTTATAAAAAACTACGTTATCATAAACAAATGTATTATATATAATGTATAAAAATATATATAAAGGAAATAATAATAATACTTTTAATTTTAATTTTTTAAATAATATTTTAGATTTAATAAAATTGATAATTAAAATATTTGTATATTATTATTATTATTATTATTATTATTATTATTATTATTATTATTATCGGGGCGGGTTCGAAGATGGGGATAGCATCCCCATACCCGCCCCAATATGTTTTGGGGATTTTTAAAATCCCCGAACCCGAACCCATACCAAAAAGTTCTCCCCCAAACCCGTCTCGTTTCGGGTATTCGCGGGAAAAATTGTCATCCTTACTAGGCATGGGTGGGTGCGGGCCTCATAACTTGTGGTTGTAGGCTAGGCTAACCTTTCCTTTTTCTTTTTATATATTATTTTGGTTTTAACGGTTATTTTTGTATTTCTTTTTATATTTTATTTTAACTCAACAATTAATGGCAGATTTTTTTTTATAAAAAAATTGCTCTCATTTTTTTTGAGGAAAAACTACATTTTGATTATGTTATTTGCATTTTTTTTCCCACTCTTCGTCCTGTTTACAATAAATTTGTATTTTCAGTCTTGTAATTTGTATGGTTTTTTTTTTTTTTCATTTTTGGTCTTATTACGATGAAATTACGGCTTTTTTTTTTTAACATTTTGTGTCCTTTAACTTGTAATTTTTTTTATTTTTGATTTTTTTTATCAGTCGTAAAAAGATCGAAAGTGAAAGAAAATTCAAGTTAAATGATAAAAAATGAAAATAATATACACGTTACATGATTATAAATGAAAATTCATTGTAACATGACCATAAATGAAAAAAAAACATGCAAGTTATAGTATTGAAAGTATTAATTCACCATTAATAAATAAAAATCAAAAGTAAGAAAAAAATGCAAATAACAAAATTAAAAATATTATCCTGTAATTGTATAGCAGTTATTCTAACAGTTATTTTTTTAAAAAAATTCTATAAATATGCTTGTCGGGATCGGTTGGGGGTGTTGATCAATTGTTTGATAAAATGATGTCTCGAGTTACTTTAGCAGTCGACCTTTGAATATCTTAAATTGGTTCAGTTGGGGTTGGTCAATTGAATCCTTTTCTTCTCTCGTGTCAATGTCAATTGGCAAACAAAAGTATTTGTGTGGAATGATGTCAACTAACATATTGAACTTGTAATTCAATGGACTGTGTGTGAGAGTGATAAACTGAAAATAAGAAGACACATAATTGTTGATGAATGTTCGGAGATTTCAAAGACTCCTACATCACCCATTCTTTCACCTCGGAAGAATTCACTCTAGAAAACTTTAACTATTACAATACAATTGCAACAACCAACTCCAAGACTAGGACTTGCACACACTGCCTATCCTAAAACTCCTAGAAAACTCAAGAACACAGTTCACGACTGCTTTTTATTACAATGAGGTTTGCAGCAACTCAACTGATACAACACTTTTTTTTTTTTTTACTGATACAACACTTTTTACACAACACTTAACACTAATTGATGCTCACTGATAAGCTATACTTGAATGCTCTTGCTTGTGTTCTTCGAATCTTTGAGATAACCTTTGAAATTCTTGCTTTCTCGATAGAGTGGGTAAACTGAAGGAGTTCAGTTACCTTTGATAACTTGAATGTGTATGCGAGAATTCTTTAGGAGTCGGATTGTTTTTCAATGCCCTTTGATATTTATTTATACTGGGCGGATAACGGCTCTCTTGAATTCAAATCACTGACCGTTATCTTGTCTTTTCCACATACATTCTCTGTTTAGATAGTACACTGTGAGTGTTCTGCTTTTGCGGCGTCAGGTCTGTACTATGATCTTATCCATTCGAGTTAAACTGATGAAGCATTCAATCAGTTTGGTAGATGATTTAGTTGAGCATATGAATAGACTTTGGTTGAGCTTAGATATGGTTTGGCTCTTCTGTAGCAGTGCAGTTTGGCTACGAGCAAATTTGGCTTTGAGGGACTCATTCAGTTTATCTTCGTAAACTGAATGTAGTTTACTCGACTGCTCTGATACCACTTGTTAGCTTGATAGTATTCGGTTTCTCTCTTAGTCAAAGTCAACTCAGTTGATGTCTTTAGTTCAGCTCATCAGTTTAGCTACACAACATCGGTTGAGTTCGAAGAGTTGTTCAGTTTACATTCTTTGTTCGCGATAGTTAACCTATGATTTTTGCTTAGATTTGTCAATCATCAAAACCTCAAAATTTCTGATATTGACAAAGCTCAACCAATTTCTCATTTTCATATCATAATATCCAATTACTCAACTGCTTGGTCTGGTTTTTTTTTACCAGCCCCATTTTTGATAAATTCGAAACTACTTCAACAATTTTCCCTCTTTTTGATATATATTGTCAAATTTATTTGCTCAACTGTTCCTTAATCCTTCCCCCTGAAAGGGATATTATCTTGCTCTATTTGATTCTTCTTTTCATGTCATAAATGATGATCTTTCCTTTTTTATATGTGAAAAATTTGTTGCGCCAAGCTTTATCGACTGGCCGTTCTTCATTCTTTGAATATATCATGAAGTATCTTGACTGCTTTTGGCTACTATCTTGAGTACAACTTTCCTCCTCAATTAATGATATCTTTGAATTAACAAGATTTTATGATTGCTTGTGGAGATTCATGCTGCTCTTTTATCAATTGACTTCTTCAACATGTTTTCAATCTTTTTCACCAATGAAACGACTGCAAGATAATCACTGGGAATCGAGTTGTCTCTTCGTATTTTCATTATTACCTAAAACATTCATGGGAAATCGTGAACGCGTGAGTGACTCTTCGAATTCTTATCCATGTCTATAAAGAGACACTCTTATGTTTCAGTTTAGCTACTACAGTGTCAACCATGAGCATTAACTATTGAAGCTCTACTGAAGAAATATGAGGATGGGGTTGAAGCTAAGGTGGAATCGTTGAAGTCCAAAGTCAAGAGTTTGGAGAAGGTTTCATTTCCTCTACGGCTCTACCTCAACTTGAGGATAGACGACTGGAAAAGTACAAGTTGCGACTTGGTGTTACCAAGTCTGAGGATGTCTTCAGTGATGAGGGCATCTCTCTACTGATTCTTTTAAAGGAGCTTCAGATCTTAAAAAGAATCACAGCCTCCCCAGCCTATCATGAGGTTGCAAAATATGAGTTGTATAACTCAATGGGTTACTGGATGATGGCTGTGGAATATTAAATTTGTATAACGCTGAAATATCTATGGATAAAATTTTATTTCTATCTTCTGCGTTGTTTCCTCTAATTACTGCATTCATATTATTGCAATTATAGTTAGTAATCAATAATTCAAGCATTAAATGTAAAGCAAAATCAAATAAAAATTAATAAGCGTTAAATAAGATAATTTAAAGGAAGAAAGAATTAGTCTGATGGATTCAGTTGATGTCTTCCTGATATGAACAATTTTCTCTAAAACGTTTACTCAGCTGACGTTTCCCCTCACTTCATTCTTTCTTCAAAATTGCTAATCTATCAATTAGTCAACCATAGTTTGACTAAACTGACTTCTTCTCAGTTTACTTCGCTATAGTTGAAGATAAACTGTCAATTTGGCTATCTGTGCTAAACTGATCCATTGATTCTTTTAGCTTCTTATTACCTGCAAACACAAAACTAATATGCATCGAACTGTGAGTGATGTGAATAATGAATGTTGTGAGGTGAGTGATGTCTTCGTGAATATGCTCGTGAGGTAGTGTGTATTTTTATCTTCCCTTCATCGTGATTTATTTTGTTGCCTTTTGGATCAAGCTTTCTATAAGGTCTACGGTTGTGGCGCTCCATCATCGAGATGTACTTAGTTCGACTGGACTTGCAGTCTTGCTTAACACACCTAAACTGGACTTAAAAAAGTGAATGTACTTCCCTTTGCACATATTCAATTTAGGTTAAGTAATATTCTCAGTTGGTCTGCAATCCTTATCAATAAACCCGAGACCAATTTTGTCTCCTATTGGCTTTTGTGACTCATGCAATTCTGTCAGCAAAACTGAGAACTTATTCCAAGATTGAATCAGTTCAGTCATCCTCAGATTCTCTTATTTTAACTGATGACTCTCATCTTATAGTTTATAATTCTCAGTTTTGAGCTTGGCAATCTCTGCCTCTAAACTGATCTTCTCAACCGACATCTTTCAGTCAGGTTCATCTGAGCAGTTTGGAAAATCATTTTGCTTTGCTCTGACTTCTCCGAATGCTAAGAACAGTCTTTGGTACTCACTTGCCATGTCATGCAATGTCTCGGCTAACTCCTCTCTTGTAAATTTATTTGAGTTGAAATCAAATACCTGTCCATTTAGAGAAGGTTGTTCTGATGCTTGCTCACTAATTGATGGATGATCCTCATGAGCCATGAAGCAATTTTCTTCATTTATACTCGTGGCTCTTTCTGAGTAGCAGGGTTCTTCAATATTCTCAGTTGATGTACTCGTGCTTTATTCATCACTAGGAATGTAATAACTTTTGGAGCAACAGGGTTCTTCAATAATCTCGATTAATAGACTCATGCTCTCTTTAGTCTTCTCAACGCCTAGCTTGATCAACCGCTGCCATAGATTTTTCGCCGTAGAACAAGATTCCGCAGTTTTGGCAGTGTAGTTTTCAACAGTTGTGAACCAGAGGCTTTTGGTGATCTCTCCAAATGTGTCCATAATAATAAGTTCAGAAATGAGAAAGAACCTCGCTTTGATACCACTTGTTGGGATCGGTTTGGGGGTGTTGATCAACTGTTTGATAAACTGATGTTTCGAGTTACTGTAGCAGTCAAACTTCGAATTTCTTAAATTGGTTCATTTGGGGTTGGTCAACTGAACCCTTTCCTTCTCGTGTGTCTATGTCAATTGACAAACAAATGTATTTGTGCGGAATGATGCCAACTAACATATTGAACTTGTAATTCAGTGGACTGTGTGTGAGAGTGATAAACTGAAAATAAGAAGGCACACAGAATTGTTTATGGATGTTCGAAGATTTCAAAAACTCCTACGTCACCTCTTCTTCCATCTCGGAAGGATTCACTCTAGAAGACTTTGACTATTACAATACATTTGCAAAAGCCCACTCCAAGACTAGAACTTACACACACTGCCTATCCCAGAACTCCTAGAAAACTCAAGAACACAGTTCGTGACTGCTTCTTGTTACAATGAGGTTTGCAGTACCTCAACTGATATAACACTTGTTGTTACACAACACTTAGCACTGATTGATGCTCACTGATCAGCTATACTTGAATGTTTTTGCTTGTGTTCTTCGACTCTTTGAGATAGCCTTTGAAATGCTTGCTTTCTCGATTGAGTGGGTAAACTGAACCTTTGATAACTTGAATGTGTATGTGAGAATTCTTTATGAGTCGGATGGTTTTTCAGTGCCCCGGGATATCTATTTATATTGGGCAGGTAACGACTCTTTTGAATTCAAATCACTGGCTGTTAGCTTGTCTTTTCCGCAGACATTCTCTGTCAAGATAGTACAATGTGAGTGTTCTGCTTTTGCGACGTCAGGTCTGTAGTATTGATTTTATCCATTCGAGTTAAACTGATGAAGCACTCAATCAGTTTGGTAGATGATTTAGTTGAGCATATGGATAAACTTTTGTTGAGCTTAGATATGGTTTGGCTCTTCTGTAGCAGTGCAGTTTGGCTACGAGCAAATTTGGATTTGAGGGACTCTTTCAGTTTATATCCGTAAACTGAATGTAGTTTACTCGACTGCTCTGATACACTTGTTAGCTTGATAGTCTTCGGTTTTGCTCTTAGTCAAAGTTAACTCAATTGATGTCTTTAGTTTAGCTCATCAGTTTAGCTACGCAACATCAGTTGAGTTCGAAGGCTCGTTCAATTTACATTCTTTGTTTGCGATGCTTGTCACAAACAGTTGACCTATGATTTTTGCTTAGATTTTTCAATCATCAAAACCTCGAAAGTTCCAACAATGCTATACAATTTCTTGTTTTTCCCGGGAACTATATAAAACTTCTTGATCAATTCTCAACAAAATATTTATATCTTTTTATCTAAATGACTAAAAATTAGAGGTTCATTTACAAAAAGAAAATGCAAGCTCTCAAATTTTCAATCTTGTCCTCGCCTCAATCTTCACTCATGCTTAATTTGCTTATGCAACTCAATTTTCAATTGTTTGAATGTTGCTCCTAACACTTTGTTTTTCACGTTTCCGACTGATTATTAAGTTGTAATGGGTGACTAGTTTATGATACAAATCATTTCTCAAGTATTTTCTCTTCCACCATTGAGCATGTCGTCAAGGGAACTCGAACGACGAGTGTGTGAGGATCTTAATCTTATAGAGAGGCCACAATACCGATTTTAATGTCTAGATCTCAATTTCCACCACACTCGACAGAATCCAGGATTAAAAATATTAACCTCGAAAAGGATGATGAGGGTGTCAAATAAAAGAATGTCCATCGTAACAAAGTTAAGGTGATATATCTAACCAAAGAGAATAATTATTGCAAGAGCTTGACACACTAGTATCGACGACTCAAAAATTGGTAATTCACGAATCTATATACAATTTTGGCAAAGTACCCACAACCTACTATAATGACAATCGGCATGCTGGTACGCATGTGAGAGAATTGATAGAGGTAAAGTCAAATTATTTTCGGTTTATGCTCATGTTGATAAGTTTTCAGAATGGTATAATTTTTTCTACAATGGGGCTAGTGGTGAAAATGAGCTAATGTATTAGTCGCTATGAATTATATGCGGAAAAAGGTACAGAGTAATAAGACGTTTAAGTATGAACACATATGGAAGACTCTAGTCAATTGGTTGTCACGTTAATAAAAAAACAAGGACTTCTGAATCAGGGGAACATACTTTTTCCGCCAAATTGGATATTGATGGTGACTTTTAAATCTGCTTATGTCCAATAGGGCAACTGAGGGATAATAGAAAGCAAAGTTATAGAAATCAAAGGAGTCAACATGAAATGAGAATAAATGAAACAATATCAAAAAGAAAAATGGGCTTTGAAGAAGTTAAGATAATATCAGACGAAGGAAACCGAACAAAAAAAAAAGATTATGATATTCTTATGAATGATACTAGTGGAATAACAGAGACACAAATTCATTGGTATATGAAAATAGTTAAAGAAATTGTAGATGCGACCTAAAGTAGATGTATGAACAATATTGAAGTTTATTATTATTATTTGTTTAAAATTTATGTTAGTTTTTATGTTTGTTTTTTTTTTTTTTTCGACAAGTTAGTCTTTCTGTTTGTTGATGTTTAAGTTTGTTTTTATATTGTTTTAACGATGAACACTAGCCATTATAAACTAAACGTTATAAAATAACCGTCGTTAAATAACCATTATAAAATAATTATTGTAAATATTTGTTGTAAACTAATCGTTACAAGTTACTCTATATGCATGACCATAGAAATTACGACACTCGATTTTGTTATATTTCTGATTCGAACCATGTTATGCCTTCAATTATTCTCCAAATGTTTGTTGTACCTTCATTTATTCTCGAAATATTTGAAAATAAATGATTCTCTACAGAAAATATGATCCGTGAATTTTGGTTAAATGAGTTTTGGGAAGATGCGGAAGATGATGTTGATCGAATGATGATTATGATGCTTGAGCAGTTTGAGGAGATATATCAAGCAGCTCGAAGTTCAAGAGCTACAAATCGGAGAAAGTATGTGATATGAGCTTCATGATGAGCAAGAAGATACAAATTGAGACTATTTTCGAAAGGAATTGAAATGATGGAAGTACACAAAATGAGCAAATTGAGTTTATATTATTTTGTGGGTTGTGGGTAGTCATACTTTAATGGTTGTTGGGTTTTGTACTTAATTATTTATGTTATTATTTTCATAATATGATGGGCTAAGAAAAGCGGTGTTTTGTGCTTGTATTGAGTCATGTCAATCTAGGGAGTATTTTATATAATTGTTCTCTATCATTTTTGGAAAAAAAAATATATAAACATATCGAGTGTAGTGACCCTAATATCATGTTATACAATTAACATATTAAAACACGACTAAGATGTCATTATTTAAGCAAATCAAGGTCATTAAATAATTCGAAAACAAGAAAAGGTGTTCGGACCCTCCGAAATGTTAAGATCCACCGAAGAAAGTTCGGAAGCACCGAACTTAGATCAAACACACCGAACACAGATCGGAACTTCCGAAGTTGCATGAGTGGTCAAACGCACCCAATACAGTGACATGTAGCAGCTCTGATGATCCGAACTAGAGATCGGACCTTCCGAACGTAGGTGTACACTGAGTTATCAAAACGTTGTTGACATATCGATGCATGCAGAGTTCGGACCTTCAGAACCTAGGATCGGACCATCTGAATTCTGTTATAAATAGGCCATGAGAGATTCATTTCCAAATGCAGAATTATGTGATTTTCTCTCGTTTTTCAGTGCGTGTTTGAGTGTTTCTAGCCATATATATGAGGGTCGAGAAATAGCTAAACACTTCCGAGGTCGTAGTGGAGTCGTGCTCAAGTTTTGGAGCTCGTGACACCAAAGGACTGATGAAGAACAAATATAGCCCTTGACTTTTAGTAGTTATTAGGAGTAGCTAGTGACTTAGTTATGTCTTTTAGAATAGTTCTAGGGATGTGGTGTCAACTTGACTTGTAGGCTTGGAATATAGATCCTGATTACTCGACATGTCTAGTAGAGGTACGTAAGTACTAATTAAGATATTCAGCTGATTATGCATGCTTATATGTTCCATTTTATGTGTTATCCATGTTTTATTGTTTTATTCATGTGCTGCATGTGTATATAACATGTTGAGCACGTATCTTCTTCAAGGTAGATATTCTAGTAGGGTAACTCAACCTACACTTTCAATAACAGTTGGAAACCTGGAGCTATCGTGATGGTGAATACCAATGCTGCGGTGACCAGGATACTCGATATTCGAGATTGATACGAGTGTGTGAGCTACCCAGCGGATTTGACCCAGATAGTACTACTTACCCATGATGCCTAGTCTGAGTAGAATTTGTTCAAGTTAACCTAATTATCCGTCACATCATGTTGCATGCACATATACGTTTGTGTACTCATATTTTACGTTCTGGATGTGATTCGAGTCGCTTACGTCCCGGTTCTTGTTATTATCTTGGACACTCCATTCGACGTGGTATGTCTCAGGTTGGACGAGAATTGAGGCTCAAGACAGGGTTAGAGGCAGAGCCAATGAACGCTTTTGGAGGTTATTAGTTTATGTTTTTGATGGGTTGTTGATACTGTGATTTGATATGGTTCTACTTAAACTGATATGGATTTTCAGTTTATGCCGGTTTGATATTTGATTTACGTTTCTGCAAGTTTTTTTTTTTATAAGCTTTAACTGTTTAAGTTAATTACATGCTAAATGAGTGATGTAGTGATCCGTCTCGAATCACCTACTAAACAATCTTATAGCATGCAATTAACATAATCAGATAAACATCGGGAAGAAACTTTAACAATATTTTACAACTCCACAACCATATCGAAATCAAAATACTAAAACCCAAATAGTACATGGACCACGACCATCACTCCAGATAGTACTGCTCCTTCCACCTCAGCGACCGCTCCCGCTAGGTCCATCCAGCCTAAGCCATGTCCTGTGGAATGGGGAGTCCAAGACAAAGACAGGGATGTGAGCGATAAAAACGCTCAATACAAGAGTATGAGTATACAAGTGTTATGAATGCAAATGTACGGGACACCAAGGATCGGGATCAAGAACTCTGCTCAATCGGATGGCGCCATGACATGTAGCACTATGTGCCGTCGCACCAGGAGGTAGCTCCCCTGTAGTAACCCATATTCCATTTTAAGATAATAATATGATAATCATGATTAAGATCCAGTCTAAACTGCTGAATTGTTGAGCTGCTAAACTGCAGCTAGGGAATATGAGCAGCTAGGGAAACATGAGCAGCTAGGGAATCTGCTGCTAGGGATTATACAGCTAGGGATTCTTTAGCTAGGGAATTCTCTTGCTAGGGATTTTACGGCTAGAGAATTCTGCTGTTAGCCTGTTAGGTAATTTCGTTACTAAGGAAGTTTGAAAAGCTGCTAGTGAATCCCGAACTACTATTAAGGAATCCCGACCTGCTGCTAGGGAATCCCGACCTGCTGCTAGGGAATCCCGAACTGCTATTAGGGAAGCTCGAACCCTCCAGGACAGGCAGGCAGGTGTGTGGACGCTTGCATGAATGACAGTTGGCGCCTAAGCATGAGCTGTCAATAATGGTAGTGACTCAGCTCAAGCATCTGATACGTGGCGTGTTTATAGGAGCTCGGACGTCTCGACCTCAGCTCAAGAATCCCGATCACCCCAAATATTTGTCTATAAATAGGAGCTGGGGATTCAGTTATTTTTCACATCACTTCCATCTCACTTCATATCTTTGCCCGGAAAAGAGTAGCTCGGGAGCTCGGGAAAGAGTAGCTCGGGAATTCGGGAAGAAATATCTAGGGAAGGAAGAGCTCGGGGTCGGACCAAGAGACCAGTTCGGGTCAAGCTTGAGACCAGGTCGGGTCGGGAGTTGACCTAGGGCAGCTAGGGGTTGTCTTTTTCCAGCTTAGTTCAGACTTCGGTGTTAGGTACATACACATTGACTGAGATTTCCAGCGAGTATACATGTTTATATCTTGCATTTATTTGGCATTATTATGTGGCATGATGTATGTTTTACCGTTTTATATATTCATATATCATGTGCACATACACGTTGAGTCTATACCTTGTTATACCTGATTATAGAGCCGCTCAGCTATATACTCGATAGTCTGTCACTGAGAGTACCGCGACGGTGGGGACATGTATGTCTGACTACTCTGGTGTACTAGACGAGTGTGGTTGCACCCAGAGGTTGATCCGTGCGGTGGCAGCACTCATGTGGCGCCGGTACTGAGCATGACTTTTCAGATGACCCTTTACCAGTCATCATGTTGCATGCATCATATACATATGTTTACTCATGTTTATGTACTGGGCGTTAGCGCTCACGTCCTAGTTTTTATCTTGGACACCCATTCCACGGGGCAGATCGCAGGATGGACGGAGCCGGTAGCTCGAGGCAGGATTAGGGAGCCAGAGCTTTTCAGGGGATTTTATACAGCATGATTTGTTTAGCTATATAAATGTTTTAGACAGTTTATTTTAAGCATTTCAATATGGTTGTATCACTACAGATTTAAGCCTGGATATGTTTTATTAAGCTGTTATGTAAAGTATGGATTATGTTTCTGCACGTTTTTACTCTGTTTAAGAATTTTGCTGTATTAAGTTTAATGCATGCTATTAGTTGCCAGTTAGTAGGTGATTCCATGCAGGGTCACTACATTTCCTATCATAAGATCTGTGGATAATGGTGACATGATCTTGTATCAACGGGTCCAACCATCCACTCAAAGAAAAATTGGATGAGACCCTACTAACGGGCTATCACAAGGATGTGAGCTCAACATGATGTGTATGCGATATAATAATCGTGACATAAAATATGCACATAAAAATATGTCATATAAAATACAACACGTAGAACATACATACTCATCAGGATATCTTGGATAGTACTTCCGTACCTCTAACAAGCAACCTAGAAGCATTGGGTCGAGGGTCCAAGCCTATAATCAAGTGAATATCATATCACTATTATCGAACTAAAAACATTAATTAACTAAGCTAATATATACTCCCAAAATTACTAGAGATCCAAATTTATACATGAGTCTGTCGTCAGCTCGTTTTCGAAAACCCCACAACTTAGGCACATCTTTGTTACGACTCCAAAAGTGCCTTTCGGTTTCTCGGTCCTCGAGAATATGACTAGAAACACTCTAAATCACAAGAATCGAGAGAATTTGGAATTGGAAAGTTGAGAATAAAGTCTCGTGGCCCATTTATAGATAGAATTCGAAAGCTCTGAATCCTAGATCGGAAGGTTTGATCCTGCATGTCTTGACACGTCTCTAGACATATGTCTTCAGAAGCTCCGAACTACATTTCGGACTTTCTGATCGTTTCGGACGATCCAATCCTGACTTGGACGTTCTGATCTCACATTCACTCTACGTCACAACACTTTGACTAGGGCTGTCAATGAGTCGAGGTAGGAATTTACATACCAAGGTTCTTGTCATATTTGTTGACACAGGCCGAGGTCGAATCACATACGGAGGTTCTTGCTTTGCTAAGTAATGGGTCAATGTTCCCTAGAAAAATTTCATGTTTCTTCGTTGTTTGTTTTTCATTATAATAATTTTTAAATTTTTATGGTTATATGATTATTTTAATAAAATTAAAAAATGTAGATAAAATATAATATAATTTATTAGGATACGACGGTTTTAAATAAGATATATATGTGTTAAAATAGATTTATTTTTTTATTAAATAAAAATAAAAACAACCAAATATCATTAGTTATTCTAAACCATGTGGGCCGAGTGAGCCCCTTATCTCAGCCTATAGATCTTTTTGAGAAGCCCAAGCCTATGCACAACCATGGGTCGAGGTCGAGGTCGAATCGCATACCGAGGTTCTTGTTTCTTTTTAGGAAATTTTCAACTTCATTACATTGTCAACATATCTTGACGTACAATTTTTTGAAGAGACAAATGAATAACATCCCTAAAATCACATTTTGTCCCAACAGTAAGCTATTTCTAGCAAGTTCATGTGCCATCTTGTTGGCTGTCCTAGGGCAATGTTTGAAGGCTACTTTAGTGTAGAAGAACAAGCTGAATGAATATATTCGGATATTGATGCATCCATGGAGAATGGAGTATGAATATTGATAGCATGAATGGCTTTGAGGGCATCTGTTTCTACAATCCAAATTGGCCATTCAGATTAAACCGCCAACAAAATACCTTCCTTGATCGCCACAAGCTGTGCAAGGTGGGGAGTGAATCGCCCAGACACGACTTTCCTTTCAGCAAAAATGAGATGTCCATCTTCATTCCTTCCAACAATGCCGACACCCGAAATGATCATAGGAATCAAGCACTGTCGCATCAACGTTTACCTTTAGAGTACCAAACAGAGGTGGTTGCCATGAAATTATAGATGATTGTTGAGCTAGAAATGGTGTTGGATTATGTGGTATGGATCGAAAAATGCTGCAAGTTCTATCCGCATGTGCAAGAAATTCATCGGGTGATGATTTATGACTTTGATACAACATTTGGTTTCTTGCAAACCACAGGCTCCAGCAAACCACTGTGAAACGCTTTAAATCAGAGCCAGATCCGTGTTCAACGATCCAAGTAAACAAATCGCCAAAATATCCGAGAGGGAGTTTAAACAAAATTTGCCACAGACCATGTGCCTTCCACACTTGGCGAGCAGAATGGCAGTACCAAAAGGCATGGGTAATTGTTTCCTTATGAGAAACACACATTGGACAGACCTCGTCAACTATCACACCCCTTGCAAATTTTCCTTGACTGGTAATGCGTTGAATAAGGATCGCCACAGATGGATCTTGATTTTATTGTATATCTTGAGCTGCCACAACCTTTGAAGACCCATCGTATAGCTATTAAGCGATCTCATACTTGTGTTTTCATAACTCACCTGAGTAAGATAGCATCTCGATTTAACCGTGTATTAATGCCAAATCATTTTATCTTCGCCATGATTTGAAACAATTGGAAGTCTTTTTACCTCCTCTCTGTCAACTTCCTATAGTATATTATTGATCTTGTTCCAATCTCATCCTCCTTCTTGGTGCATCAAATAACCTTAAATTGTTGTTGGATTGATCGGGTGAAGATATAGGCATAAAAAGCTTTGGACGAAACAACCATGGATCGCGAAACACAGACATTGACACTATTTGCAATCCTCAATCGTAAACCTTTTAGCAACAAGTCACGACCAAACGATAAATTCCTCCAAAAAAAAATATGGATTTTGACCAAGTGTAGCGACTCGTTAGAGCATTTGGATTAGTGAGAATACACCATGCTTGTTTGGCCAAAAGAGACTGATTAAAAATGATAAAATCACGAAAACCCATTCCACCTTGCGCCTTAGGACGACAAAAAAAAATTTCACTTCTTCCAATGGATACATATTTTTTTCCATATTTTGCCCCCCCACCAGAAATTCACAATCATAGACTTCAATTTTTGACAAAGAGTAGGCTAACATTGAACTTGGTAAATGAAATGGTTGAATAATTGAAAAATGAGATTATTCAAGAGACAAGAGTACACATTGAATGCTGAAATTACGCATTGAATTTCTAGTAGTAGATCCATAATAAAAAAAGTGTAAAGAGGTAACCTGAAAATGCTCATAGTATAGGATGAGATGGCTTGCACAACTGCTTTAATAAGAATTTCCCTTCCACCTGCCAATAACAATTTGCTCCTCCAACCCTGAAGTTTTTCCCAGACTCTTTCTTGTTTGCCATCAAATAGTCGTTGTTTGTTTTTTCCTGTAAAAGAAGGAAGACCAAAATAGATTTCATAAGCTTCAATGTGATTCATGCGCAAAATATCAAAGATATGGTGTTTCGTTTCTAGGGATAAATTTGGGTTGAAACTGATGCTTGATTTTTGAAGATTTATAATCTTTCCCAAGGCAGATTCATACTTACGTAGGACATCTCGAATAACAGTACAAGTATCCGGGTCCGTTTGCCCAAACACCAAGGTGTCATCCGCAAAAAAAACAAGTGTGTTATCGTGGAAGCGTTTATGGTACATTTAATACCTCTCAGATAACCCAAAGTAGCTCATATTCTGATTAGGGAAGATAATCCTCGTCAGCAAAGAAGGAACAAATATGGTGATAAGGGGCACTCTTGTCTAAGACCATGATTGGAAGTAACCGGCATAATGATTAGTCTACAGAAAATTCACAACTTTTCCCATCCAACGCACTGGAAAACCCAACTATGTCATTATACAAAATAAGGATTTCCACTCAACCCAATCATAGGCCTGGTTCATATCTAACTTTATCGACATAAGACTCATTCTTCCCCTTTTTAGATTTCACAAGGTGTGCAAACATTCAAACGCCACCATTATATTGTCAAAAATTAATCTACCCGGTAAAAAGGCACTTTTTTCCGGGTCTATAATTTCCTACAAACACATCTTAATTAAGGCGATTTGCTATTGTTTTTGCTACCGATTTCGTAAATCGCAACCACAATACATAGGCTAATGGGCCGATATTCTGTAACTGTCCTTGGATTTTTTTTTTTTTTTTGAATGAGCACCAAATATGTGGAATTCATTTCTCCAATCGTGATATCATCGTTCAAGATCTGTAGAGTCATAGAAGTTATTTTAGTTCCAAGAATATCCGAGTTCGATTGCTAAAACCCACCATGGAATCCATCTGGGACAGGTGCTTTCAAGGTGCCATATTGAATAATGCAGATTTAATCTCCTCAGGCGTGTAAGATGCATCCAGCATTTAGGTCATTCACGATGCTAAGTGTTAATAACACCCAATAATACTTTCTACATCATTAAAAGTTATGGGCCCCACTGTTAATAACATATCCTTCTTTCCACTCTCAATCCTACTAACATTAACACTCATTATTTATGGGTTTCACATTCCACTCAATAATATAAAATTATTTTATACTACATTTTCTTTACATTTTATAAAATATTTACATTTATAATTATTTTTTAAAATTATAATATTATTTTTTAGTTTTAATGTAATTAAATAAAAAATAAAAATAAAATTATTTTAATATATTTATTTAACACAACAAAATTATGAAATTAAAATGCAACAATAACTTAAAAAAAACTACAATACAATGAAATTAAAAATAAAACATGATCCGTTAGACATAATTTAGATCATTTCAAACAATATTATCGTTTTTTATTTTATTTAAATTAAAAAATTGAAAAACAAATAAAATATTAAAGGTGCAGACGGGGCCCTACGTGTCTGCACCTTTTCACTTTCCTTATGGTGCATGCATGCAACATGCACGCGCAAATTAAAAAAAAAAAAAAAACTAATGGAGTTGGGCGTTCACAACTATGAACACCCAGCTCCTCTCTTCTCACCCACCCACGATGTTATTAACACCCAATGAACACAGGAATGGCTATGCTCCACCGGGTGAACTTCACCCGGTGGAATCTTGGCCATTCATTGGGCTCAAGACCCACACAATTTGTATGGATTTCGGGCCCAATGAAGGACAGATGCTGCATCGAATGAAGCACACTCGGTGTAGTATAGCTCGGGCCAATGAACACCCATTGTGGGTGCTCTTACAGAGGTTCTTGTTTTCGTATCAAAATTTCATGTTTTAGGTTTTAGCTTGTTTTGAAACCCCATCACAATACCGACCTGGCATGACGTCCTATTAATTTTTATAATGACAAAATTTCTAATCTAAACATCTAAAATTTTTAGAAATGGTTCTATAATATAAATTATATAATATAGAAAAATAATATGGTGAGCAATCATCGTGAGCATTCAAGTGAGCACCTGCTGATGTGTCACTCATCTATTGGATGTGCATGATGTCATGTCAGAAGGTGCTCACGGTGGTTGCTCACCAGTCACCAAATCATTTCTCATATATATATATATATATATATATATATATATATATATGTTATAATATTATATTTCAAACATTTCAGTGTCATGACTTGTTATCCCAATGAAAAATTTACTATAACTTAATTTAATTACTGTTACTATATTAATCATGGAGAAAGATTTTGGTGTGTTGGTATGTTTCAATGATTTCATAATTGGACCGGTGATCAAACCGATCTACCTTAAAAAGACGGTCCTATCGATCAGACTGTTGTAACCGGACGGTCAAACCGGAAAACATGGAGAAAGATTTTGGTGCATTGGTATGTTTCAATGATTTCATAATCGGACCGATGATCAAACCGGTTTACCTTAAAAAGACGGTCCTACCGATCAGACTGTTGTAAACGGACGATCGAACCGAAAAACCGTTTATATAATATAATAAATAATATATTTTGAATTTAAAAACCCAAAAAATGTATATAAATAAAAATATATATATATATTCACCATGCTTTAAAACCAAATAAATATATAAATATATTTAAACTATCAATTATAGCTATACATTTTTTAAATAATTAATTAATTTTAAAAAATCTGGTATTACTAAAATTATTTTTAATGAAGTACAAAATTCAAAATAATTTCGTGTTTACATAACAAATTATTAAATTTAAAGGTTTTTTCGAAAAAAATTCGAAAATCGATTCAACTGATTTAACCGATTTTGCGGTTCTCGACCAGTTCTGGTCGATTTAACCGTTAAAATGATTTTTTGAGGTGTTTCGGACCTGTGACCGGTTCTCGGTCGAACCGGCCGGTCCGATCCTGTTTTGAAAACATGGGTGATGGGTATGTCTCCTTACATATTGTCATTGTCCTTGCTTGGTAGAGCTATCAAACCATGGCGCTTGGGCTGCTGTGCGGTTTAAAATATTTGAGTTGCATCATTACTACCAGCTATAGTTTTTAGTAAAACGACAAGCGTTCAGTCCTACAATTGCTATCAGAGCCAATGTTATGGATTCGATTCCCATTGATTGCAAGGATGCAATTATTGGGAGGGAGATTGTTGGGGTGCTTAGTACAGCGATCAAACCATAATGCTTGGGTTGCTATACGGTTTAAAAGATTTGAGTTACACCATTATACACATTTGATAGCTATTTAACACCAAATATTATATGACTAGTCATTTCTTTCTTTCTAATATGTTTTTATAAGAAACCATTAACATTATCTTGGGGTTTACCAAGCTTCCAGATTCTATAAGGTTGAATTTGGATCAATAAGTTTGGAGATAACGATTTCAAATCCATAATAACAAATATATCTCCAAATGTTTGAATTCTTTTTGGAATTCGGTTTTTTCAAAAAAAAAACAAATTTAAAAAAAAAATCAAACAAAAAAAAATGTTATTTTTACTTGTTTATTAACTAATGCAATGAATTTCAAATTCCCATATATGGAGTCTTCGGATCGTTTTCTCACATTTAAATTTTTCAATCCAAATACAAGCTAAGATTGTGTTTGAATTGATATATTATAAATCCATGATTTTCACATACATCGACTCGCTTGAGATGACAAGATTTAACTTATTTAAGGTTGTGTTTCGACAAAAGAATTTGAATTTGTAGGAATATTTGAAATGTATGAATTCCAAAGACTGTTGAAGGATTTTGAAAATAATATAAAGGATTTTGATTGACTCCAAGGTAGGTTTTAAACGCTATCTTTTAAGAGACGTTTTCCTTGATAAGAGATACAATGGAGGACACAATCGGTTATGATCAAAACAGAACCGAAAAACCAAGACACTTTGAATCTGATGTTGCAATATATATATATATATAGAAATTAAGAGTCGATTCCGATAGTTGTAATTTTTCATCAAACAACACACCTTTCTTGAATTGGCATGCATCCCTTCTGCGAACGAATAGTCGATCCCCGTAATTTTCTCAGTGATGATCATTCTTCGTTATCGACAACAAAATTTCTGAAAATATTAAATGAATTTGGAAAAATATTCTAACAAAGACTAGGTTGAATTGTGTGAAGAAAAAAAAAAGGCAAACAAACTTGCATAACACAAAGGATCGATTTCAAAATTTTCGTCCTAATTTTGAGATAGATGGATATATTTAATTGAAATGAAATCCACTTAGATCCTTCAATCAAATGTAACCCTAAATTTCAAATTCACTACATGTCAAGTTAATAAAATTCAAAGATATTTGGGTTAATGAGATCCCACACTAAGAGTAGTAACCAAATCATGCATCTAATAATTCACCGTTTCTACACATGGACATAATTAATGATATATTGTTGACATGGTAAATCATGAGACATTAGATCAATGGTTTGTAATAACTTAAAGTAGATTGAACGTCTACCCAATATTTGACATATATTTTAAATACACCCAAAATTTTTAGCATACTATACTTAAATCTCCCGCTCGAAAGATCTTTTAATCGAAAAGAAACCTCAATTTAATTTATTATTTAAGTTTTATTTGGACATGTACTTATATAACGTTTTTGTAAAAGTATTTTTTAAAAACTTTTTATAATGTTTTAAAAGTTGTTTTAAGAATAAATATGTGTTTGGACAATTATTCTATAAAAAAACATTTAACATTTCAAAAGTAATGTTGTTAATCTTTGTCTTCTATAGTTTCATTATAAAAACATCGATACATGTTTAAATGCATATGTTTTTAAGATCAAGCACGTATAAGTATATTCACGATATTTTATATGATGTGTGCTTGCATGTGGTTTCATGTCTTTACGTAAGGATAGAACGTGTTGAGCCTCTAGGCTCACTAGATTTAAATGGTGCGGGCGAGCCTGAGTTTATTGAAGAAAATGTGGTTTCGACCGGCGAAGAGGGCGTATGAGAGTCCATGACAGCAACTAGAATCCCGTGACCATAGCTGATTTTATGTTATTGATGATTTGAGTTTTAAACAGTTATTTCCGTATATGTTTTAATATTTTCAGTTATTGGTTTTGAAGTTTGAGAGTATGCATGAATGTTAGATTTACGTATTTATTTTTAAGTTTGCATGGATTTGTTAAAGAAATATTTTTAAAGTATTTAGTTATGGAATTTTATTATGATTAAGTTTTTAATGTTTTGTTTTATTGCATGTGATATAGGTTTATGTATTGTACACTATTTTAGGGAAGATTATTTTGATTATATATATATATATATATAGAATAATTTTCAGTTGTCCAACCATTCCTGCCCAATTCGTCCCCGACCACTAAAACCCACTACCGGGTTTTAGTTGTTTTTTTTAAAAAAAATTTGTATCACTAAAACCCACTACTGGGTTTTAGTTATCGGGAACGAGTTGGGCATCATTGGTTGGGCAACTGATAATTTCAATATATATATATATATATATATATATATATATATATAGTATTATTATTTTATAGTAAAGAGATAAATTAAAGTATAAAATATATTTATATAAAAAAAAATTTAGTAGTAGTTTTTGGGTCGTTTCAGACATGATGCATGTTACTGATTTGATATATTATGCTGCATGTGCATATCATATTGAGCTTGTATCTCCTTCGAGATAAGCCAGAGTTGTAGGGAGCACAGCCCTTGTTAGGACGTTTTGACACTGAGAGCCACAGTGACCGACAGGTCGACCGGACTCTAGTGATGTGGAGCCCTCAGGTGAAAATTCCTAATGTGGAGCCCTCGGGTGAAAATATTAAAAATAATCAATATGACATTTGGCGACGCATGTCATACATTTGGCGACGCAAAAACGCGTCGTGGAAAGTAAATTTTTTTTTTCAAGGAGGAGGCGCGGGCGCGCCTCCGTTGCGCAAAATGGCGCACCGGATGCGCGGCCGCGCCCCTGGACTGCGCGGCCGCACTGAGGCTTCGAAAATCTCTATTTTTTTCTTCTTTTCTTGCTCCAAAAACCCAGAATTGTGACCTCTCAAAGTCTTGATCACAATATACAATAAAGAGATGTCTGAAAATCATTCAAACGAGTATAAAATGCAACAAGTTTGAAAAATCCAAAATTCAACATGTTTTCAATATGTATTTAAAATTATTTGTCTGCTAGACCCCGAGCTCCACTTCTACTCTCATTTCAAATCTTTAAGGTTCTCTAAGGCTTGATCCCGAACCACCTGTTGTAATGCACACACACAAGACAAAGTAACAGCCGGAAAACCGGTGAGTATAAAAACTCAGTATGAATGACAGAAACAAATAAGCATTTAAACATTTCAATGATATCAATATAAATCCATAAGTAATCTCAAATGGATAATGCATGGAAGAAATGCATGCTCAAGAATCTGGGGTTATCAATTCTCTGATTCAGTCTGAATCTTAATCTTAGGGATCCCAAGGGAAAAGAAAGCACAACGTCACCACCTACTCTCCCAATCGGGGTGGGCGTTGAGCTTCTCAACCCCAGACTTCGGCACTCCTATATAGAATATTGTGGTCATAAAAGTTACTCTACATTCCATGCCACTCAAATATAGACCCAAACGTCTGCTACAATCTAGGCAAGTCTGCCATCAAATCTGAACAAAGTCTGGCTCAATATGAATGAGATGATGCAATTCAATATATCAAAATCTCTGCTCAATCTGAGCATCTCATCTCATATATCAAATCATTAACATGAATCATATATCGATAATCATCGAATAAAAATCAAATTCATAATTTTATGCTATTCAATCAATTCATATAATTCAAATAATATAGCAAATAAGTGTGTGATTTATTGGGCTCGAGAATCTCAAATCTTCTCGAGGATTCAATCCCAAGCTCTTCATTGTCTATCCATACCTCAATTCCAAGTCCGGAAATGCTCAAGTCTTGAAAGCTATATTCATATGAAATTCATATCAATTTCTTGTTCGATCCAAAAATGGCATTTCGAACAATAATCAATCTCAATATTGATCTAACACTAAACAACTCGATTTCTTGCGATTCCAATTCAATAAATTCCAATTCAAAATCTGAAATGGACAACATTATTTCTCAATATCATTCCTTGTCATCCTTGCTAAAATAATCATTTCACAATTTCTTCAAAATTCAATCCGACGACATAACGTCTAAAAATCGAGTATTTCCAAAATTCTCAACATCAATATTATCACAATTTCATCATAATATCATCATCAAAAATCATCCTTAAATTTTGAAATCCATCATCCAAAATTTCCAAAAATTCCGAAAATACTTCAAAAATAAAAAACATGTTCAAACGATGGTATTTTCTCAAACCTTCTTAGATATATCATCTCCATTATCTCAAGAACATATTTATACCATAAAACCTGAATCCAAAAACATCTCAAAATTATAACTTGGTAGAATTTAATCATACTTACGTAGAAACGTAGCTCTTGTTGCGAGGATCGCAAAACCGTGCTCAAATCAAAATTCTACCGGTTGGATTTCCTTGGATCGGGGCTTGAAAAGCTTGAAAAGTCTTGGCTATGGATTTCTCTCTCCCTCACGGTTCTTCTTCTGAAAATGGGTGAATGCATATCACATGCATATAATCTTAATAATTGATGCAATTAATAGGTCAACCCATATTTACAGTTTAGTCCTTGATCTTTCCCAAAATTACAATCTAGTCCATGATTATCTCCAAACTTCAATTTCAGTCCTTTAATTTATGAAACTTAGAAATTTAATTCCAATTCTCATAAATTATTTAATTGGATATTTTTCGGGGCGTTACAAGTGATCCATGTAACATTTTGATCCATGTCCAGTTAGGAATGGGTGGATGTACCTAGTGGTTTGACTCTCCGATGGTACTGCTCATGTCCTAGGCACCAGTCTGAGCAGATTCTGATTTGTCCCAGCTATGGACACCCATGCATTACATTGCATGCATCATATTTGTATGTTTACTCGTGCTAGCGTACTGAGCTTTAGCACTCACATCCAGTTGTTTTCTGTATTGTCTGGACACCCCATTCGACGAGCAGTTGCAGGTAGTTCGCCCAAAGATTTTGAGTAGTCGGTGTTCAGGGAGTGACTGCAGGGTTAGTTGTTAGGATGTATTTCATTCGATTGGGTTGTATAGTATTAGAATTTTTACCGGTTGTATTCTATCGGTCTAGTATTTATTTTGATGTTCCACAGTTTAACTTTGATTATTTCGTTTAAATGCATGCTTAAGTTTTTGTTTAGTAGGTGATCACGAAGCGGGTCACTACATGTCCACATTAGCACTCTAAATGGAAAAGAACTAAAATTGTCCCAACAAAAAAATTACAGGACTAAAACTAAAATTTGATAACATAGAGAACCAAAATCGCAAAATGACAAAATTACGAGACCAAAAATACCTTTTTGTCCTTTATATTACTACGAAATGCATATTGAAATGGGATAATGCGTTAAATGATCCTCTTATAATTTGAGTCCATTTTTGGGAATTCTATTAGTTTATTCATGTGCTTATTTAATCCCTAAAAAATTTTCTTTATGTTAGGGTGCATGACGACTTCTACACGTGTACAATCAATTGCGTGAGTGTAAACGAAATGTTTTAAATTTTTTTTTTGAGAGGGTTAATTTAATTATATTCATACTCATATTTATTGTATAATTAATTGTGAGTTGCATCGTTATCACTCATTAATCATTATAATTTTGTGTGAAACAACAAACCTTGAATCTTACAAAAAAATACCTCTTAACAATCAATTTAATTTGCATTATGGCAAATTTTTTTGTTATACTTATAATACCAATATATTATCTCCAAAGTTTCTAGAGCTTGATTCGTTAATTCTAAGTTACATTATATAATAGGGAAATAACAACAAACTGCAGATACTAGGTTTTTGTTTGACGTGTATTTTAAAAAGGTTTTTGGTGTTTTATAAGTGAAAAAAAATTTAAAATATGTGTTTGAACAAGAATTTTGTAAGATGTTTTTGAAAAATATTTTTTAAGAAGTGTTCTCTAAGTATATTTATAAAGAACGATTGAGCTGTGTTTTTAATATTGAAGACAATGACGAAAATCAAAAAAACATTATTTTTGAAAAATGTTAAGTTCGAACATATTTATTCTTAAATTTTTTTTAAAAAAAAACAATTATAATTAAAAATATTTTATAAGTAATTGTGCAAACGAAACCTATTAATTTTGGCATGTGAAATATTTAAATGCACACACATATAATTTTGTTTAAAAATAAATTTTTATGTGAGAATTGAGATATAGTTATGTATAGATAGATTTTATACAAAACATTGTTGATCAGTGCTTATCTTATGAAACTGGTCAACTGGATACATATATATGTGTAATGAAAAGTAAAAAAAATTTATTTTTCAGGTTGAATCAGAGGTTCGTATCATAAAATTAACATGTGAGATAATATTGTGTATAAGATTTTTTGTGAACATAGTTATATATATATATTAATGATTACTTCGTTTAAATCTGTGTATGATTTTTATTTTTTCTCTTGATTATATAATAAAGATAACTACAATAAATATATATTTTAATATTATGACTAATATAGTGTATAAATATCATCTGAAAGCGATCCTTTGGCTCCTTCCCTAGTATCATCTGAGGGAAAAAATAATTGCTTAATCTAATCGTTTTTAAAATCACTATTTTATATCCTATATATCATAAATTTAATAATCATATAATTATAACAAATATTACTTTTTTTAATAAAAAGAAAAATATGTAGGCACAGAGATACATGCTCTGAAGAGTCTGAACAGTCAAATCCAAATTAAAGACATATGTCAATTTATGAGAATTGCATGCAAAAAAGGTCAAATTTGTCTTTCAATTCATGCATGTGTCTTTTCAGGTTGGCCATTCGTGGTCTGCCAACACATGCAACCGAATACAAATTCAGTCTATATTATATTCGATATCTTATACAATAATAATAAATTAATTGGAATAAAAATATTGTGTGATCATTAAGTAGCTTAATACTAACAAGAGTAGGTTTTTTAATGGTCTCTTGGATTTTTATTTATGATACGGATCAATATTTTTGTTTATATTTATAATAAAAAAATTTAGATTAACATTCTTGTAAGACGATTTTATCTGTAAGACGGGTCAACTTTACTCATATTTATAATAATAAGTAATAATTTTAACATAAAATGTAATACTTTTTAAGGATAACTCATATAATAAATCCGTCTAAAAAATGACCATTGAGACCGTCTCATAGAAGTTTTTTTCAAATGCTTAATATTAATAAGAGTAGGTTTTTTGTGAGACGTCTCACGGATCCGTGAGACGGGTCAATCATATTCATATTTTATAATAAAAATAAATATTTTTGATGAAAAATAATATTTTATCATGAATGACATAATTAGAATATATGTCTTATAAAATTTACCCGTAAGATCGTTTTACATTGGTTTTTGTTTTTTAATAATAACACCTAAATAAATATGCATATAATTTTCAAAATTTTGATTCTGAATGTTAGGTCGTCTATTTTATTCAATAAGGTGCACGAAACTATTTATATATCTTTTATTCCGGGAAAATTATATATATATATATATATATATATATATATATTTATTTATTTTTTTTTTTGCTTTCGGAAGTGATTATGTAAAATCGAACATGTCAGCAAATTGTGGTGATACATATTCATTTTTGGGCGTCCTATATATCGTTAAAAAAACAATATAAATCATAAATCAGTCCAATCAATCAGAACCGGTCAAAATCGATCAAAAACCGGTTGGATCGTCAAAAACCGAAAAACCAATTCAACCAGTTGAATCGATTTTCGAATTTTTTTATTTTTTTATTTTGAAAATTTAAAATTTTTTATTATTAAAACTTTAAATTTAATATTTATATATATATATATACATTATTATTTAGAATTTTTACTTCATTTAAAAAATTGTTTTAATAATTATTTTTTTTAAAATTAAATAATTTATAACTATAATTGATATTTTGAATATATTTACATATTTATTTAGCTTTCAAACTATATTAAATATATTTTTTTGTCTATTTATATAATTTTTGAGTTTTTAAAATTTAAAATATATTATTTATTATATTAAATTATATAAACGATTTTTCGATTCGAGCGTCCGGTTAAAACGATCGATCTGTTAGACCATTTTTTTTAGATATATCAGTTCGATTACTGATTCGGGGATGAAAACACATTTTTATGTCAAATATTTTGTCGTAGAATATCTTTTATAGTTTCCTCAGGAAGCCTACGTGTCGAGAAGCCAGCTTACTCAGAGTCCACGTGGCAACAGCGAAGAGGTGCGCATCCAACGCCACAGCCAGCGGCGCACGTTAGACATGAGCGCAGCACATATAAAGTTTCGATCTTTTCCCCGCAGATTATTTGACTGTTGTGTATTTCCCACTGCTGCTTAAAATAATATGCAACACTTCTTTTTATATAGATTGGTTCTTCTTCTCCACCCATGCTCATTCTCCCATCTCTCATGCTAAATCAAGAAAAGGTTTGTTCCTCGGATGATATTCGTTACTTTTTGCTTTTGCTTTTGGCTGATTTTAATGTTGTAATAGCGTTAAACTGTATCTGGTTTCGTTCTTTTTTGTTCTGCAGAGAAGACGCGCATGTTTTTTCTGAGTGAAATATGTTTCACTTTCGGTGATTTTATGGTTTTCAGAATGGTCCACTGAAGAAGAAGAAGTCCGCTTTTTCTGCGTACTTTGTGCTGTGGTATTTTTTTTTTGTTTGGTTTCATGTGTTTTAGTTTTGGACAGTAGTGATTCGAGCTTGGATTTCGTTTGATGGTGCTCCGATGATTGATTTTCGTCGTTGCGTGAAGGGTTGAAATGGGTTTCTGTTCATTCTTTGACGGTGGGAGTTTTTAAGGTGTTGTCGCTTTCGCGGAAGACGGGATCGAGTTGATAAGTTTGATGTGGACGGTATAGAAAGAGAAACAGAGTAAATCGAAAATCAGAAATTTGTTGGTGGTTGGGGGTTTTTTTTATATGAAAATTTTGTGTTTTTTTTCAGTTTTGTATTCACGTGAGAAAAGATGCCGCATCGAACTACTTACTTTTTTCCTAGGCAGTTTCCTGACCGCAATTTTAACGAGTCTTCAAAGTTGGTTTTGGATCACGGGAAGAAATGTGCGATTGGTGGTGGAGAATCGGGGGCCTGTGAGCTCGTAGAGGTCAGCGTCAATGAAGAACTTCATAAAGATAGTAATAGCAGTAATGGTAAGAGTTCTGCTGATAAAATTTATAGTGATAAGGACTCCAACGTGGGACTTTCTCATGGATTCACGGGTGATAAGATTCACGGGAAACAGTCATCAGCCTTAGTGGATTGGCTTTCCAAGAAGAAAAAGATTCAAAAATCATCAATTCATGTCGATCCTGTGAAGATTGGATTGACTGAAGATGATGAGAGGGAGCTGCTTTTGCCACCTGTGCCAGCTCAACCTATAGGGGACAATGGCTGGCGGCAGTTGTCATTGCAGAGGCAGTTGAGTGATGCTAGTAGCTATAGTAATGATCGGGTGGTGCGAGGGAAGGGAAGGGAGTTTGAGAGGCAGGTTTCATTGCAGAGATTGTCTAGTTGTGGGAGCACAAGCTACAGTGGGAGCTTGTTTTCGGGCACAACGTTGGATGGGAATTGGTCGTTGACTTCTTCCGTACTACCCCCTCAGGATTTGAATACAGGTAAGGAGCAGAATGCAGAGGGGGAGACTGAGGGTGGTAGGAGAAAGGAAAATGTTAATAGTGTATTGGTGCAGATGTACAAAGAGGGCTACTGCCTGCAGCTTAAGCTGGCCAAACGGATTACCGAGCAGGCGACGCTTACTGCGGAGCCTTTACTTCCGCAAGAGTGGACGAGTGGTGAAGGAATTGTTGGAGGGTTTTCTGACATGGAAAGAGTCTCCTATCGGCTCTGGGTATGATTGTATAGCTTCTTTTTTTTACAAGAAACAAATTATTCATATTGAAACTACTTGAAGTTAATGAAATTATGTTTCATGTATGATTTGCTGAATGATGTTCTTAAAGGTACTCAAGTTGGTCCTTTGTTTTTTGACGTTCTGGTGGGGAATAACCACATCTTTATAATTTTGTTTTCTTTCACTCTTCGTTTCAGGCAACTGGTTGCTTGTCTTACTCGGACAAAATTTCAGATGGGTTCTACAATATTTTGGGAATGGAGCCATATCTATGGCTGATGTGCAATGACTTAGCAGAAGGTAGAAGGATGCCTTCCTTGATGGCGTTAAAAACTTTTGAACCAAATGATGCATTGCTGGAGGTGATTCTGGTTGATCGACAAGGAGACTCACAGCTCAGGGAACTTGAAGATAAAGCTCAAGAGATATATTTTTCTGCGGAGAGTACACTAGTTCTGGCAGAGAAACTAGGAAAACTTGTTGCTCTCTACATGGGGTAGGTTTAACTATAGTGTTCTAAGAGTTTGCATGTTTTTTTTCTGGAAAACAAAAGTTTGCATGTTGTATACTTCTTCTGAAGCAGATCAAGTTTGTGAACTTTCAGGGGATCTTTTCCATTAGAGCAAGGTGACCTTCACCTTGGCTGGACATCAGTCACCCAGAGATTACAAGAGTTTTACAAATGCGTTGTGATTCCAATTGGTAACCTCTCCATGGGGCTTTGCAGACACCGTGCTATACTGTTCAAGGTATTGCATATCCAACTCCAGTAAACATGCAATACCCCTCCTCACAATCTTTTTATTTTTATTTATTTATTTTTTATTTTTGTCAACTCTTTTCACTAGCGTGTGATCTAAAAGTGGGTTGTGTATCAGCCGCTAGGGATTTCATTGTAATTTCAGCGGATGAAGCTACCAGACTTCCAGTTTATAAGACCATTTTTTCTTGCAAACAGTGTGGTAAATGATCTACTATCAATCGCTCTTCTACGTGTTCTCAACTGTATATGCTATAGGTTGGAATTTTTTCACTGGGAAGTCGGCCAATTATACCTTCCAACGACATGTTTACAAAACCAAGTAGAGACTATGTCGTGATTCACATAGATTTCTTGTCTACACTCTGTGTGTTCTTGCCTTGCCAAATTATTATGTGATATGGAGAGAGACATTCTTCTTGTAACAACTCAAGTAAAAAAGAGTTGTCATTCTGTTTATAACCTTGGGGTACGATAAAATGAGGGTTCTTTTCTTGAAGGAATGTGAGCTGACAAACCATTCATATATATTGCCAAGTGCAAACATCTTTATTTGTGCCCATGATGAAATTCCGAATAATTATCAGTACTTTTGTATTTAACGTGTTGCTAACTTTTGTATTCAGAAACTAGCAGATTATGTAGGCTTGCCATGCCGAATTGCTCAAGGTTGCAAGTATTGTGTTTCAGACCATCGATCTTCTTGTCTTGTCAAAATTGAGGATGAAAGAAAGGTTTTCAGGTAAAATAATTCCGTCAACTATTCTAGACCCGAACTTCATGTGAAATCAGAATAATGTTTTGACGTAGTCATATCTCAGCAGAATATATTTTTGTTTTTATCTTTATTTAATGCATTTATATTTTAGCAGGGAATTTGTTGTTGATCTAGTAGGAGAACCAGGAAATGTCCATGGCCCAGATTCATCAATAAATGGAAGTATACTTGCGTCTGTGCCATCACCATTTCAAGTATCACACCTTCGGCGATATGATCTGAACAATGCTTGGTGCCAATCAGTAAAGACAAATCATGAATGCTGCTCTGACAATCCTTTATATTCAGGTGCACGATATTTTACTTGTCGTTGCAAACTGTCTAAAGTTGGTGGGAGTGATGTGAACGTTAACATTGGTATCAATCACATGAGGATTGTGTTAGTAGGCGATCAAGTCTGGTCACCCTAGATGCCGAATGTGTTGTCTTCCTTGATTTTGCTCTATGAAAAATGAAGGACCTTCTGCATACCTTTTAACTGTATGAGAGATCAATTCTTTTAGTTCACCGAAAGACTTTATTTTCCTTTTCTTCTTTTGTTGGGAAGATACTAAAAACTACGATCTGTGGCAGCATACGAAAATTTGCATTCGATTACCAATTGCCATCTCCTGACGTTGTCACCTGCAATGATGTCATATTCATATTTTCTATCTTATTCATGTTAACTATTCCTGTGGTGCTTTCTGGGTACGCTAAATAAACTTTGTGAGGACCTGTCTCTCTCAAGGATGCAGATGTGATAATTTGACTCGTAAACTAAAATAACAAATCGAAACCGATGAAAAAAAAATAAAAAACAGACAAAAGAAGGAGAAGAATGAGTGAATGAATTTCAATGCATGTTTCTTAAATTATGAACCATTGAACCATCGACGATGTATTTTCAGGTAGTGGGAATGAAACAAAGGGTATTAGTTTGTTGGAAAGTGCAAAAGATAATGTGTGCAGAACAGAAGTTTTTGGTGCTACTGGTACTAGAACATACAAAGATGATTATTCGAGACCAGGGGGTGACACAACACTCCAAAAACAAACGTCCAGAAAGGAGATTATTGTATTGAAAAATGCACTTATGAGTCATGCTGACAGCCAACCTCCCAATGCAACCTTCTCTGATAGCAATACTTTGTTGGAGATGAAGAAGAACTCTTTTCGTAATCATGGGAAACCTTTTTCCATAACCATGCCGAGGTACTTGAATCTGGAGCCTTCTCTTGCAATGGATTGGCTTGAGATCTCATGGGACGATCTACACATTAAGGAACGCATTGGTGCTGGTACTTCTCTGATTTTGTCAGTCAGAATTTCTTGTATTTGGATGATGCTGATTTCTTAAAATTTTGGGTTGTAATAAACCTGTTATTATTCTGACAGGGTCTTTCGGCACTGTGTATCGAGCTGAATGGCATGGATCGGTTAGTGTTATATGACTTTGGCTTTTAACAACTAAGTTGATTCTGTAGCATTTATTCTTGAACTTTGGTTTCACGTATGATTATGTCACTTCTAGATTCAATGTTCATGATCTGTCTGTTAGTTCTGTTGATTCAGCAAGCACACACTCCAAATAAATAAAGAAATAAAATAAGGAGATTTAGGTGTGTTATGCTTTGTTAATGTCCCATTTGTTTTTAAATGCCGGTGATCTAATGCTGGCTCGCCAAGTTGACAGCCAATTAAAATGATTTGGTTCTTTTTTTTTTTTTCCTTTTTTTAAAAATTGTCGTCCTTTCATTTACTTACCCTTGAAATTCTTCTGACATCGCAGGATGTGGCAGTTAAGGTTCTAACCCTCCAGGATTTTCATGATGATCAGTTGAAGGAGTTCCTTAGAGAGGTATGGATTGTAACTTGTAAGCTAGATTACTAAATTTATATCCACACCCATTTTTCATTTTGATGTTTAACTTCGCAGTATTTACCTAAATGTATTTATTAATCATAATGGAAAACATTATATTTTTTTTTTCGGGTGTTTTTCTGACTAATGTCCCAAGAACCTTCACATACACCACTTTGGATGATATTTTGTGGCTGATAATTTGTGGTCTAGATTTACTAGTTTTTTCAGTCTAAGCATTTTCTTTCTGAAATACCTTCGCAGAAATGAATATAGTATCTCGTTTTGTAGCTTGCAATCATTTCCTTCAATGGGCGACAACTAATACCTTGTTTAAATTTACATGGTCCCTAGGATAATGTTACACGACCAAGTATTTTATTGTTTGTTTTTATGGTTAAAACATGTGTGCGCAAAAAGAACCAAAACGATTATTTGCATTTGTTGTACTGACTCTCTGTTCTACTAGGAAGGCCAGAAAAACAGAACAATTTCTGTGGTCTAAACATATGCGTATACTAATCAATTTCCAATCAGCCATACAGATATGCAATTATCCTTCTTGTTCAAAAACTTATTTTCATTTTTAAAATACGTTTTTTATAATAAAGGGTTCTGATCAACTGAATTTCCCTTTATTAACCTGTTAACCACTCAGAAATGTTATTGACTTGACAATATATCTGAATTTACAAGTCCGTAAGTTGAATGTACATATAGTTTTTTTATTTCATGCATCATCAATATAAAAAAATCTAGCCTTCACACTTACATTGACCCCAGCACATACTTTCTATTGTCATGGATCCATCGTTTGGTTACGCAGTGTTATACATCATTGCACTATATGCTGTATTTTGACGTTCTTATTGTAATATTTAAATTTCAAAATTACTATTTTGTGACTCTCTGAAGGTTGCTATCATGAAACGTATACGGCATCCAAATGTAGTCCTGTTCATGGGTGCAGTTACAAAACGTCCACATCTGTCTATAGTAACTGAGTATCTGCCAAGGTATACTTTATTTGGTTCCAATAACACAAAATGAAGTTGACATGAAAGGGGACTGCAAAAGGGTGTTCTATGTAAATTAAGTTTGTGTAATTGATTTCAATTGAGCAGAGGCAGTCTATACAGACTTATACACAGGCCAGCAGCAGGGGAAATTCTAGATCAAAGAAGACAATTACGAATGGCTCTAGACGTGGTTTGTTTTGATTGTATCTTCATATTATTTTGCAGTTTCCAGTTAGTTTTCTGACGCATAGTGCATTGTAGGCAAAATGTATCAATTATCTTCATCGTCTTACACCACCTATTGTCCATTGGGATCTCAAATCACCAAATCTATTGGTTGATAAAAATTGGACCGTGAAGGTAATATTCTCGTACCGCACTAGAAAAGTTTATTGGATATTATAAAAATATGTGTGTATATATATATGGCCGAATAATTGCTAATGACTTGGCTCAGGTATGTGATTTTGGTTTGTCAAGGTTCAAAGCGAACACATTCATATCGTCGAAGTCTATTGCTGGAACAGTAAGTCTCTCTCTCTCTATCTCACCATCCCTTGTTTTATCTCTTCATTTTCTTCAATCACTAAGAGTTAAATGATGTATAGCCAGACATAATTAAGTCGAAATTGTGTGCCTGCCACTGGCCAGATGATATTTCAATGATTCATGCTCACAAATGTAACTCCAACATGCCTATGACAGAATTCAGTTCTTCTAATTTCTTAGTAGGTCAAACGTTTTCTCGAATTGCATAATCTGCATGTGACACTTCCCATTTCCTTTCAGCCTGAATGGATGGCTCCTGAATTTCTTCGTGGGGAGCCCTCCAATGAAAAATCCGATGTTTTTAGTTTTGGGGTGATTTTGTGGGAGCTTGTCACAAAGCAACAACCTTGGAGTGGACTTAGCCCTGCCCAGGTTTCATCCAATTTAGATTTAAAAGTCGCATATAATCTAACTTTTACAGTTAGTCTATCATTTGTTTTTAATGGTTTATCCATGTTTTAATGTTGTCTATGTTTTGTGATTATGTTCCGTGATCTTTGGAAACACTTAGGTGGTTGGAGCGGTTGCTTTCCAGAACAGGAGGCTTGCTATCCCCCAGAGCACCCCCCCGATATTGGCATCTCTGATGGAATCTTGTTGGGCTGAGTAAGACAATATTATCATTTTTGTGTTATTGTCTAGCTTTTAAGATTCATTTCAATAAATATATTGAATAATTTGGTTTATGGCATCTATGGTTTGTATAAACATAACTTGGATATTGCTTGAAGTTGCAACAATTGCTCTAATTTGATAATTGAACTAAACGAGATGTAAGTGCAGCCCATGAAAGGCCATATTCTCGATGGATTTGATATCGTGTAGAATATGACAAGTCTTCAAGGATGGTAAGTGCATGATGGAATGTAGAGGCAGATTCACGAATGTAGTGGGATAGGAGCCAAAGGTGAACTCTAGAATTTGGTTCGATTTTTAGCATAGTTTGGTGGCAAATTAAAATTTATAGTTAAAGATTAATATTTTTAGTTGAGTGGGTTACCCTTGTTCCCAGATGGTCCATCTCTGACTAGAGGTATTAAATTAGATTGGATAATATCTCTTCAACAGCCTACGTACGCTAGAAGGTGTTAGTAAGATATATGAACGAGAATCGCCTGTGCTCACTGTACTTTCAAAGTTTGTTTTGCTTGCTTCGGATCACCACGTGTCTAAGGTTTGTGTTTCCTGGCACTACTTAATAGGATTTATGGTCAAAAAAATTGTATATGAGCAAAGTTCATCTTTAAATCTGTTTTAGCCAACATCTTCCTTTTCGCTAAGTAACCGAACTTCATTTCTTTACAGCGACCCTGCACTACGCCCATCTTTTGTTGATATTGTTGAGACATTGAAGAAGTTGCTCAAATCTCCGCTGCAGTCCATGCAAATGGGAAGACCATGAAACTTCATCCAGTATGTATTGACCCTGGAATGCTCTCCTTTCCGTTTCTTTATGAAATTGAAGATTCAATCAAGCTTACAGTTTATACTAAGCAGTATTTGTACATAAATTGCTAATATCGCGTGGCAAAAGTCATACAACAAATTAGTATGAAATAATCGTTGTCGTTTTGTGGACGACTCCTAGTTGAATCAAGAAAACAGTCGACTGTAGAGTTACGAATGAGTAGTAATGTAATTGTGTCCACAGGGGAAGGTTAATTAGTTCCCAGAAACGGGTTGCGTTTTCCAGTTGTTAGTAGTAGAGTATGGATCACATTACTTCATAAATATTTCTGTTCTCTGATTTCAATTCATATTATACAGCATTTTATTTGATGCAATTTCTGAGTTTGCTACTAAGACCATCTCCAACCCTCATATCCTTAAGGAGGGTTTCATCTCCAACTCTACTCTATATGCACTCGCCAAATCCTCTAATGTAGTGTATCATGGAGGATCACTGTATATATAGAGTAGGATTTTAGATGATGTCATTAATTACAAAATGTCATCCTCAAAATTGCAAAATGGTACTTTTGGTTTTATTTTTTAATTTTTTGGTCCAAATTATTTTCCTAATCTTTTTTATTAGTTTGCGTTCAATTTTTTTTAATTTATCAGAAGTTTTTTATTGTATTCATTAATTAATTGTAATTTTAATATTTATAATAAATACCAAATAGAAATAATGAACAAGATCGAGAAAAAAAAATACATAACACAATTTATTATAAATATTTATTATCAACTTAATTTAACTTGATAAATATACGATATTTTTTTACACAAAAAAATAGCCAATACTAAATGACATATCACCAACAAATTAAAAAAAGTGTAAACAAAAATAAAAATAAACACATTTTTGGTTTGTTGCAATCATGAAAATACACTAGTAGTCCAAAAAATTTGGTACGGGTGGTGAAGTTTGTTCAAAGAATTGTCCAAACGGTTTAGAAGTCCCGTTGGAGCCATCCTCCTTCGCTAATATTTTCTTATAAATTTTTTGTTGCTCTTTGACCAAATATGCACGGACTGATTCATTAACACACATAGGATTCAACATTAGTATTTTATTATCTTCCTTAAAATTCATTCTCGCATTTCTTTGTTTCTCAATATCAATGAGTTGTCTTTCTCATAAGCACGACTTGAACGGCTAAGTTCCACCTGAGTCCCTGACTAACAAATGAACTAAAGTTTTGGACACTCTTGTTTATGTTGAACCAGCAGCATTGGAGGGCCTTAATAGCATAAGGCTCTGCTGAGTTATTAGTGAGTTGTTCGTTGTAGGTAGTTGCAACTCGCGACCACTATGATTGATTTATACCAATTATTGAATTTTTGGTGACGTCAAGATAAGCCGTCACAAAGAGTTTGTCCTCATCGATTGAGAAAGCAACACCACGTTTAGTGAAGTCATTTAATCGTAAATAATTATTGAATGTGTATGATATATGTCAATGCTACGAATGATACTTCAATTTATAGCCAAAAAATTTTAGATAACAATCTGGGTCAACGGTCTAAATTAAAGGATATATGATCTGACGATAGAAATTTAACTTAGTTGGACTGATTTATCTGGAGATATGAAATTTGATCTGAAGATGTATATTGAAATAAATGTACGATGTATCTTTGACAGCTGCAATTAGACAACCCGTGACAGCTGCAGTTGCATAAGAGTTGACAGATGGAGTTGTCTTTGATTGCGACTAGGCAACCCTTGGCAGCTGGGTTTTTTTATTAAAATAATATAAAAATAAATAATATATATTAAAATCTAACAATTTTAAAAAGGTCATGAATTTATTACAATCCGAGACATTCTGTCTCGGAATCAGTTTTTTGATTTTTTTTTTTTTTTTTTTTTTGGCTCCATTGGACCGAACTCAGTCGAGGATGCCCAGTTGGAACTTCATTCGATCTCCTAATCTGCACACCAAGTTTTGAAATGTAAGTCATTTTGTTTTGTTTTATTTTATTAATATATTTATGTTTAAGTTTTTTCGTGTGCGTATATATTTATTTTATTATATTTCATACTTTTTTTATAGAGGTATATGTTCTGATCTTGATTTCTAATATTGTTCGAATATATTTTAATTCGTTGAATTTATCTTAACTTTGCACGCAGTTGAAAAATCATTATAATTATTTTCTTATAAATTGTATTATTGGTTGATTGTATATGATATTGTGCAACCGCTTGATTTAGTTAACAATTAGATAAAATAATTCGAAATGTAACAAATTATAATAATTTATTTCCATGTAAGAAAATTAAGAGAATATTTTGAATAAATAAATACAACTGAAAAAAATAGAATTAAAAAATTCTTCCTGGAAATTAAATTTATTTCTTGTTCAGATTTTTAAATATTTAATTAGTTGAAATAAGATAATATATGTGCTTCAAATTAATAATCGAGATAATAGATTACCAAAATCAAATTATACACACATTTAGTTAATATATTAAATCAAATTATACACACATTTAGTTAATATATTAAATCAAATTATACACACATTTAGATAATATATAGATAGATAATCAAATTAAACACACATTTACACAAGGGTCCTTGGCTAAGAACGGTCCAATCGGACCCAAAAAAAATATGTAAAAAATTTGAATCCGTGACAGACTGTTTCGGAAACACACATTTACACAAGGGTCCTCGGCTAAGGACGGTCCAACCGGACCCAAAAAAAATATGTAAAAAATCTGAATCCGTGACAAACTGTCTCGGATTCATCAGAGTTTCTGTCTGTCCCAGATTGTAGTAGATTCATGAAATTTTTAAAAATGTTATATATATATATATATATATATTATTTTTATATTATTTTAATAAAAAAGACTGACAATTGCAACTAGACAACATGTGAGTTGGTATTTATTGCAAATAGACAACCCGTGACAAATACTTGAGTATTTTATCGTAAATATACATCTAGATCAGCCATACTTTGAATTTTATATTTTTAAAATGATTGATTCTGAAGGAAACCTCATCCCACATAAGTCAAAGACTCATTGACACAACCCATGACAAATTTTAAAAAACTAAATATTAAAATTATATGGGACGAACTCACTTCATTTTTTGTGTTAAATTATAAACAGTCATATTAAATATATTGAAATTGAAATTTTGACTGCGAGAAATAACAAATAAAACAAATAGTAGAAATTGCAATTTTTAAGAAGTAATGATATTGATGTTTTAAGATATTAAATTGATAAAAAATAATTAAAATATCAAACAAAATAATTTTTTTAAAACAATCATTTATGAGGTATTTGGACTAATTTCCTATGTGAAATATCGAAGATGCATATCTCATATGAAAATTGAATATATATCTAAGCCCTAACATTTTATAAAAATCACACGATTTATCTCTACTTCGCGATTATTTGAATACATGTTTGTACTTGGACGGATAGAGCATATGGGCAAAGGTGGGCAATTGCCTGGCAAGCATTTTGCCCAATTTCAAACAGTCAACCTCTCATTTTAATTTTGTTTTCTAGAGTTGAATTTAAAGATGAACCAAATAGTGAATGCTATTTGACTTGATTAGATACTAGAAAAAATTGATTTTTTGGTTATGTAGGTTTGTCACTTTGTTATTTTTGTCTTCTATATTTTCATATTTCAGTTTTAGACCGCTATCTTTATTTTTTTTGACAATTTTAGTTTTTTTTTTTGATGTGACGCTGATGTGGCACCAATGTCGTGCTGATGTGGAGCTGATGTGTATAATACCACGAAAGCATTTTCGAAGAAAAAAAATTAAAATTGCCAAAAATCGGAACATGCAAGACTAAAACTGAAATATGAAAACATAGATGACCGAAATCGTAAAATAACAAACATATATATATGACCAAATTTGCAATTTTTTCCTAAATACTATTTGAAGATGAACCAAATATTAAATACTATTTGACCTTATTCTTCTTCCGCCCTTAAAGGTTTTTTCCATTTTTATTATTAAATCTATACTATATTATATATTATAATATTTGACACCCTTATAAAAATTATTTTTGGTATGGTGTGAGGACACCAAATTTCCTTTCAATTTTGCCCCTTGATTGCAGCCAAATTTTCACAGTAGTTTCTCCCATTTTTTCTTCAATTGAAAATTTAACTACTCACCCACATGTATTTTCGGAGTACAAAATTTTAATATCATATATTATATTACACACACAACACGTGTGGTCCGTAACTAGTATTAATAACACAAACAAATGTTAGTAAGGATAAACTGACATTAAATTGTGCTCCTAACACTTTTATCTAAAATCTAGTGAGATATAAATAATATTACATGCATTTTTTTACGGAAATAAATATAATGACAAATTAAGTTAAATTTTAATAAACAATCACCTTATAATTCAGACAATTTTTTTTCAATTAATTATACTTTTAATAACTTATAATGGTTTACTGGTATAAAACAAATCTATAACAAGATGTGAGAGGGAAAAAAAAATTCTTCTTTGTGTTTTTTTTTCAAATATTCCTTTTTTTTTTAAAAGATTTCTTGAATATGAAACTTTCCCGTTTATTTTTTTCAAAGTTTTTCTTTATTTTCTTTCAAAATCTTATTGGACTAATTGATGTATATGATACGTTTCATAATTTTTTTTTTCATTTTTTTGCCCACCAAATTCAAAATCTCTATCTATGCGCCTGATTGCGGCTACCAACGTAAAACCCAATATTGAGTTAAGGTTTTTCATACAAGAACTGAAACGATCCTAACTCTATAATTAATAAATAAATATGCAGAATTTTTTTTTTTTATACTTACTAAATAAAATATGTACATATATGCCCATACATATATGCACAGAATAAAAATATTTAAAAATAAATACATAAATAAATAAATAACTCAAATAAAATGCATTCTTTAATAAAATAAATATCTGAGTCAAATATTTTATTTAAATATTTTCAGTGCATGCAAACTTTAATCATTTTATTTATGCAATCTTGAACAATAAACTGATGTTCACGCACGCACACACCTAATTACTGTCATGGCACAAAGAAAATAGAAGGAATCATGCCTTTCACCGAAAAACGAAGAGAAAACGAGCGTGAGACGATTTCGGGACAACGGGACGACGACGACAAGCTTTGGACCTTCAAAAGCGTGGCTATGGTGTTCTTCTTGGAGCTTGCTCGGTCGAAGAAGATGAAGAATAGTGAGGGTGGCGGCTGATGGAGGTGAGTGATCGGTTGAGAGGGTTTTGGGTAGCTTAGGTTTTGATTTTGTGTTAATTAAAAATATAGGTTAATTAAAGGTTTAATGGGCCTAATTAAATCCTAAAATATTATTGGACTCCATTTAATTATTTTGGGTTGAATTTAATTATTTGGGGTTAAATTATTTTAATTAAGTGAGCCCACTAAATTTTATGGGCTTTAGAGCCCATAAAAGTTATTGGGTCAGTCTTTGGGCTTTTGGGCCCATTGGGCCAGTTTGAGTTGTTATTGGACCTAGAAGGTTTTATGGGCTTTAAATTATTTTAATTGGGCTTAGAACAATTCTAATGGGCTTAAGTATATTATTGGGCCAGTCTCAGTGTTAATGGGCCAGATTTAAGTAATTGGGCTTGAGAGTAGGGCCAGCTGTCCAGTACAATCCATGAGAAATTTCATGTGTCCTGATTATATATTTAATTATTTTTATGCATTGTAGTTATTTTAATATGTATATGTTAGTATGAAATCAAATTAAATATATATGAAGGACACACATTTTTATTTAAGTACATGCATTCATGAAATAATATTTTATGCATGATTTAATGTTTAAAGTTGAGCAAAAGAAAATATTTTATGTTGGAAGTTGAAGTAGTGTGACAATTTAAGGGGGATTCGTCCCCATATGATTGAAGGGCAGTTTACTGTCAATTTAAGAGGTGATTCGTCCACGCCACGTACGTTGGTTTCCACGCTGATCAGTATTTAATGTATGATTTAAGGTTACACTACGGATACAACCATGCGATGTTAGAAAATAATTGCTCAACATTGTTATGTATTATGTTATTTAAGTTAAGTAAAGTTATGTTATGTTATGAAATTTTCAAGCATGCTCATTCATGTATATGTATGTATTAGTATTTAATTGTTTTAAATTATTTTAAACCCTTGTTATGTTAGCATGTTGGGCCTCTAGGCTCACTACATTGGTATGGTGCAGGTGAGTTCGTTGAGGATGAGGTTGTACCCACCGGAGGCGAGGATGTATGAGCGGACATGCAGTGACCCCGTGACCGTTGTCTGAGTCTATATGCATGTTTGAATATTTTTATCATGTCATACATTTTATTTATTTTCAGTGGTGGATATTATTACTCATTTTATTTAAATATTTTCAGTGCATGCAAATTTTATTTATTTTGCTTATGTCGGTATTTTATTAAATGTTTGACTCATATATTTAATTTATTAAAGGTTGCATTTTTATTTAAGTTATTTATTTTTAAATCTATTTATTCTGTGCATATATGTATGGGCATGTATGTACATATTTTTACTTAGTAAGTGTAAAAAAAAAAAAATTATTTTTTCGCATATTTATTTATATTTAGAGAGTTAGGGTCGTTTCAAGAACCGTGAAATCTTGCTCGAATATTCCATGGTTTTTTGCTAAAAAAAATTAATGGTTTCTTGCTCAACCTTGATGTGTGGATGTGAAAAATTTTATTATAGTGGACGTACGTATCATGTGAATTTGAAAAACAATATAGATCAATAAAATGTTATTTATGTACATTCAACATAATATTATTCAAAATTTTATTTTTTAGCTGTAACATGAGCATGTGTTCAAAAATTGTATTAACAATAATAAATTATGCAATTTTTACAAAAAGAAAAAATTCAAAGGCTAAGAGGTCTATTAATTTTTACTAGGTGAAATATGTTTTCCTATATTTTACAAGGGTTTGACTCAAATAACTCAATTATTTTACTATATTATTAAAGTAGAGACCCTCTAATTAACAAAATTTCAATTAATTGGTGAAGCTTGATTTGAAATTATCATTATCTCCTAACATAATTTTCAATAAAACCAAAATTATTGGGCAAAATAGTCATTTTATACGGTTTTCTATTTTTTAGCCATTAAAAGCTCACTTTGTGCAATTTGATATTATTTTATTTACAAAAATGACACTCACTTTATAAAATATATATTTTTTGTGAATATTTGTTTAGAAAAACGTTATATTTTTATTATTTTTTAACTTTACAGTTTATTATTTATTTTTTTCGTCAAAAAAATGAAATGTACGAGCACGCAATGCGTGCAACGAAATACTAGTTTATAATAAAGCGGTGGTTGGATCAGAAACAATGTGTATATAACAATAATATTTTTTAAAAAAAATTAAAGTTTCATATTTTTCGTAACAATAAAAGTATATAATTATTTTAAAAATACAAATTAACAAATAACTTTTATACTATATATTACAATTTAGGAAAATTTAAAAAAACAAACAATTTTTTTTAGGGGCCGCTGTTTAGAATTCGGCCAGGATATTTGAGACTGCAGATGTTTATTTTGTTTTGACAATATAATTTCTCTTGATTTATTTGAATTATTTTAATTAATTAAAAAAAAACCGTAAAACCCCAGCCAGGATATTTGAGACTGCAGCAACATAAAACCCTATTCAATCCCCAAAGTTGCCTACCCCTCGCCGGAGTTCTCTTTGATTTGCCGGAAACTAGTTGGGGAATTTTGTCAAGCCGCGGCGGATGGCGGAGGTCGAAGAATCTGCTCTGTGCAATGAACGAATTATCAAGTAAGTCTATTTTATGGTTTTGTTCGTAAGTTTGATGCTCAATTTCAGGTCACGCTTTCCAGCATTTCTGATCAAAACTATGTTTTATTTTCCTTTTCCGACGTGAAAAATCAAGAGAGGCTCCGCAGTTGGTTGCTGTGTTGAAAGAGATGAAGGAAGGTTTGGATGTGGTGACGAGTAAAATCCAGGCTTTGACTGTCAAGGTGTGACTCGTACCTTGAATTATCCTATTGTAGGCAGAATAATGTACTTGGTTATATTATATCCATGAGGCGGTTTGCTTATGAGAGCTTTAAGGGACCTGATTTCGGTGCTTTTAATGGGATTGAATTGCTACATAGATTGGTTGGTTGAGGAATTATAATCTCCCTCATTGTGTCCATTTTATTTTTGCCTCGACTGGGATGGGATGTGGTCGTAACAGCTCTAACCCTGGAATTATATAATCCAAAAATCTTGTTGGCTTTTCAATTATACCCTATTTTTTTTCCTATTTGGTCTCTTTTTGGCTGATTTAAGGGTTCTTTTTGTTGCTATATTACATCGTGATTCACCGATAGGATTTTGAGGCGAGATCTCTACGTTACTTGGATGTCCTGTACCTGACTGCGTCCTGGAACCTCTCTAGCGGAACCATGTTTGTGCATTTAGCCTTAGTCATTTTTTCCCAGAAACTGGTCAGTTATTTGAAGCAAATCAAGTGTCATGGTTTGCCGTCTCAGCATTAGTTGAAGATCCTTGAGATTTCTATTGAAAAGTTAAACGAGAATAGTCAGTGAGGAATAGGAATAGCAGGAAAAGACGATTAGGTTTGGATGTTTAGGGGTGTTGTGATACATTTTCCTTTATCCCAATTTTCTGAATGGTATTTCCAATTAAACAAATTATAGGGACCCCAAATATCAGTCGTGAACACTCTTTATTTACTTACTCAGTTCTTTGGGTATTGATTGTCTACTGTCTATATCATGGTTATATGCTCCCTGATCTGCTCAAAAGGATGAATTCTGGACTCCTTTTTGTTAGTTTGTGAAAGTAAGGTTAAGATAGAGGAAAAGAAACTAATGGATTTGATTTGTTGCCTCATAATTGTCCTGTGATTTTTGTACAGGTCAACGCTGATAATTTCCCCACTTCAGATGGAATAAGCTATCTCGAGGCCAAACATCTACTGCTTCTAAACTATTGCCAGTCACTTGTCTATTATCTGCTTCGCAAGGCGAGAGGATTATCAATTCAAGGGCATCCGGTGGTTAGAAGTCTTATTGAGATAAGATTATTTTTAGAGAAGGTGACTCCCCGCCCTCCCTCTTCCCTAAATGTGGAAGTGGAATGAAAAAACATTTTAAAAAATTAATTCAAATACACGAGAATCATTAATGTGTCCTGGTGCTTATGCATAATTGATTCTCCTTCGCATGCTATATATGTGCAGACTGCAGACGAGTTCCAAGATGCCAATTCATAAGTTAGCATTGAAAATGGTTCTTCATCTTCCTTATCTATAGGTGTTTACTTTATTATCATGGAACCTGGTTATATGCAGATTCGTCCAATTGACAAAAAGCTCCAATACCAAATTCAAAAGCTAACAAGGACTACAGCTGTCACATTGGAGAAACCAGGTTCAGTCGAGGAGGTTGATGAGTCCCAGAAGAAAGAGGATTTGTTAAAGTATCGACCAAATCCTGAATTACTCGTGAGCAAAACAAATGCTACCGAGGGTGTAAGTCAATCATACTCCACAAGATTAATCGTCAAGATTATATCTAAATAAGACTTATATGTCAGAATCTATAATTTTGTAGTTGAATTTTCAAGATCAATTGTAATTGTTATCACAGGATGATTCTGGCATATACCGACCCCCCAAATTTGCTCCTGCTTCTATGGAGGAAGGTAAGATGTCCCGACAGGAGAGAAATGCTTTGAGAAAAGAGAAGGAGACTCTGCGACAAGCAAATGAGAGCGCTTATGTCAGAGAGTTAATGAATGAAATGGAGGGAAGGCCAGAGGAGGTTGTTGGATCATTTATGTTTGTTCTACAAGTTCTGTCTCTGCTGTATCGTTCTGTGATTGATCATGGCTAAATACAGGTTAGGGAAACATTAGGAACAGAAAGTAGAGAAATGACGAGGTATGTCTCAAAGATGGAAGAACGTGCTCGACAAGAAGAAGAACTCTTTAATCGTGCTCCTCTCACAAAAATTGAGAAAAAGAAGATGAAGCACTTAAAGAATTCCAGAAATGGGTAAGTGTTATACGGACCTAGCATGATAAATTCTTTATGAGGTTCCGTGGCATTATCTTGAACAAATTTTGTTTTCAAATGATATATTGTTCTCCTTTGCAATGTTGATTGACTGATCAAGTGATGCTCCCTCCATGTTGTTTATGTCAGGTTACGTGGTCTGACCGAAAGTTTCTATGATGAGATCAAAGCTTTACCTGTAGAAGGCAGCATCACAGAACAATCAATCAGCTTCGACAGTCCTAGCCATGGAGAGAGAAAATTTAAGAAGCACAAGGTATATGAGTTTTTTTTCCCTTTCCTTTCCTTTTCTTTTCTTTTCTTTTCTTGTAGTCATAATTTCAATAGAACTGAGCTACAAACATCTTCATCCAATGTTGCATTCTTTTGGCACTTTAATATACTCTATTTGCATGTTAATGGTTTTGTTGGAGGGATGTCGATCTCGTCACGACACATCTAAAACTGAATATTTTATCTTTTCCATTTTGATATTGTTTAGATTTGAGAATCTATGTACTTTATTTATCCAAAATTAATTAGCCCAGAGTGATGAGCAAGGTTGCATTAGTAGGCTCACGATCTTGATGAGTTGTAGATTACCTTTATTTTGATTTGTGGCGATCTCTGTGTCTATCCAAAAACTAAAAAACTCTATAAGAGGCAGCATAAATGGTGTGATTAGCAGTCTATTATTGGAAAGGCCTAGAAACAACTACGGATTTCAGGCCTGAAAATATGATGAAACTTGTGCAACATTAATTTTTAAAACAGCTAATTGCTTCTCAGTTTTGCTCTCTTCATTACGATGATTTGTTTGCGCGACTTGATCTGAGAAATTGGATTGCAAATCTGTTTGCAGCGAAAGCGCTGATGGACCATGCACTCGCCACTCAATATACTCCAAGTGAAAATACAGATGGTTCGGCAGATATTGGCCTTTGTGTGATGTCTCTCGAAGCCATCATTGATGAATTTCAGGCAAAAGGGTGCATCCAGGTATTTATTGTTCGACGTTCTTTTTATTACTATTTGAAAGCACACTTTCTTTTGGAAAAAAAGACAACACACATGAATATTAGAAACCTTGTTCCTTCCTCTATAAGATCATTGTCTATCATTAATGGTATTATTATTGTTGATAAAATGTCTTTGTTTTTAGCTATGGATCTTTATATATACTAGCATCACTTCACCATTTCAATTTTTTTTCACAATAAATGATGTTTTTTTTTAAATCTCTAGATATCGTATCAAAATAGAAAACTTTTAAAACAGTTTTTTATTTTTATGTTAAAAGTCATTATGATCGATTAGAAATTGAAAGTAAAGAAAGATAATATATATATATATATATATATATCTATTTTATTGAGATATAATAGTTATAGATAAACAAACATTTTACTAAAATATATTTTTATGGTATTTTTTGATTAATTAATGAAGAAGTATTTTTGTAATTTTATAGATATATTTTTTTATTTTCAAAATTTATATTATAATTTCAAAATTAATTACTTTAAGCCTCTCATATATTAGAGTATCTTCGTTTTACATCTTTAAATGAGAAAGGTGTTTGAGCATTTATGTTGAACAAACAATTCTTCTCTTTTCTCTCTCAAAATAAAATCAAACAGTACAGTACCATCTTATTTTTAATGTTTTTGTTTTGTTCCCCGAGAGTTTTGTTTTTCTTATTTTCCATATGGTTTCCTTTGATTCAGTTTTAAAAATACAATAATTTGAATCGTCTTTGCCAATTAGTTTTCATATGCTTTTATATTTATAACAATAATTTTATTATCATCTATACAATCTACACTATATTATTAAAAGTTGAGAAACTTAAACTAACAAACTTTGATGTCTTGGCATGATTTTTTATAAACCATGGCACTGAAAAGCATCAAGCTTAGTGATATAGTATAGATATTATCATTCATTTTCATTATGTTTGCTCGTATGCGTTTTGGGATGGAACATTTCGTGTGTTTATAACCTAATATTAGTGTTCTCGTTGAGAGTTCGCATAGCGGAAGAGACGACCTAAAAAATGGCTACCATCGGATCAGTGTCGATAATTGAGAAAAAAAATTGGTTGAATGAAGTTGCATGCACCAAATACTGAAAGGTGAGTGAAAGCAGTTTAGAGTGAGCCTTTGCGAATGTCCTCTTCTCAAGATATAAGCAATGTTACAATATCCCACGTTGAAATATTAAACTAAAAAAAATGTGTAAATTTACTTTAAATCCTTAAACCCAAACTTAAATTTGTGTTCAGTCCTTGTCAAAAAAAATAGGTGTTTAAACTCCCTGATCCACATAAATAGTTTTTCGCACTCCCTGAGCACATATGTTTTTTCTCGGATGAAAATTTGTACAAAACATTAAAAATATGGTACAAATATATGATATTTGAGTATCAACTGCTTCAAATCTGGTACTAATGAATGATTTTTGAGTACTCAAACATGTATGCAAGTATTGATATTAATGACATATTTATATTCTTTGGATGAAAATTGGTACAAAACATTAGAAATATAGTACTAATATATGATATTTGTGGTAGACATATATGAAAAAATAAAATTGTAATTTAGAAATTATTTGCATTTTCATTCATTGACAATAATCATCCCAATGCCCAATGGCAATTGAATTTTCCTGCTTTTTTTTAAAAAAAAAATTCATATTTTGAGTTTCTTCGATTGCTTCAACAAATTCTCATAAAAATTTATAGAATATATCACGATTTTCAATTTATAAATATATTTTAATTATTTACGATACTTAAAGAAAACAAAAGAAAATTGATATTTTTATTAATAATGACTTATGAGAAAGTAAGAAATTTTAATACATGTAAAATTTAATAATATATTTTATGTTTTTTAAAATAATATCCATTCCAATTTTATAACCAAAAAGTAGGGAGCAATTAAAATCTAATTTCCAATCACTCTTCCCCTAATTAGCTAGGTACATGATCTTAATTTTTGGTAATTAATGAATATGAACGTTCATGACGGATATGCATAAAAATATTAAATTAAAGAATTAAAAAATTATGTAATAATGGCCATAACTGCAACAAAAAAATAAACAAATTAATTGGGATAAATCAAAAGCCTTGGGGTGCATAGTGTTTAATGTCTAAAAGTTGGTCGTAAATTTTATGTTTTAGAATAGAATTTAAATCAAAATTCTCGTCTTATAATAAATATTACTTGAGGAAAATATAACAAAGTATTAATGTAGACAAATTGAGAATAACAAATTAAAAAATCAACTACAAATAACTACCAAAGATTCGAAAAAGAAAAAAAGACCAAAGAATTAAGAGGAATTAATCAATATTCAAGAATATAAACATGTAAGCTAAAGTAGTGCATGCATTCATGGTAGCTGCTTCATCAGTACTCGTGATCCCGGTGCGGGTTGGAGATGGTGGTGGAGATATTGGTGATGGGGATGGAGAATGGACAGATATTTATATGCTGCACGGGTGGAGACGACGGATGAACAATATTGTAATTGTCGCAAATTTTGGTGGCACCATTGATAAAGAATCGTTCTCTTTTGCTCCATCCTACGAGACAATCGCTGTGAATATTTCCAACTTGGTGGCAACAATAAGGACGGGCTCGAATTGGAAATAGACTTGATCCCCACTCGATCCCACAGAATTTGAGGATACTATCCCTTCCAGCTTCACACTCTGCAAGGCTCTGGCTCTGGCTCTTTGACAGAAGAATAAACAACGACAAGAAGAAGATCGTCACACTTTTTGCCGTCATTGTAAAGCTTAATATATTCTATGGAGTTGTTGAAAAAGTTGAGTAATTTGTTTAAAACGAAGGAGTACGAATAAAAGTGGGTTTTATAGAGCTAAATAAAGACTTCGAGTTTGCGTAGAATTATATCACACATCGATCTATTCATGGTTTTATATGATTTCTAATTTTCTATCTTTATCTTGTTTCGTTTTTAATATAATTTGTCCATATATGGTATATACTATTTATGATAATCTTATAATGATAATAAATTAATAAATAATTCCATCGTTCAATATTCTAGACTTCTAGTCGCGTTTTATTTAACTGGTAAATAGCATGTGTATCGAATTTGATTCATAAAAAAATTATTTTATTGCATTGTCATATTATATTTATGAAAAAAAAAATTGTATTATTCTTTTATAAATTTACATAATTCTATTTGACTTATAATTATGAGAGTTTTTATGTTAAGATATTAATACTGATTCCTTAAAATTTTATTCCTGGACTTTCAATAATTGCATCAATGTGGTTCCTTGCGTAGCCTTGTATATAGAGCCGTCAATTTGGATCAGTCCGGTCGGATTGGCCCGATCCGCCATATAATTTAAGTGGGTTGGGTTGAAATTTTTTCAACCCAACAAAAGGTGGGCCTATATGGGCCAACCTACCTAGGCCCGCGACCCGCGCGGATTGGCCCGCCGCGGGCCTGGGTTGGTCCGCGGGCTTGAAAAATTAATAATTTTTTTTATTTTTATTGTTATTTATGTATTTTTTAATAAAAGCTGAGATTTGTTTTTGTATTAATTATTTTATATAAAATTTACACACATGAAATTAATAATTAAAATTTTTATTAATATGTTTCTATTAATATTTATTTATAAAATGATATTTATAATTAATTATAATATTTTTTATTTATTTTTATTTGTCGTGATCCAACCTGCAGGCCGGACCGCCTAACCCGCAACCCAACTTGGGTTGGGTTGGGTTGGGTTGGGTTGAGGATTTTCAGCCCACCAGGATGGTAGGTTGGCCCACCATCGACCAACCAAAAGGTGAATTTTTGGTGGATCGGCCCGTCCCGTCATGGGTTGGCTCGTTTGACAGCTCTACTTGTATACAAACTTTTATCGTATTCTTCGAGAGTAGCATCAAACCTCCGGCTCCACTTATATAAATAATTTTATTTTGTTTTTTTAAAAATAAATCATCATATATTAATCAACCGAATAAGTCATGGTTTATAAATTTACTCAAAATAAAGCACGACTCCGTATATAATAATATGTAAAGTCCCGAATGAAAAGCTTGCACCTGCCCGTTGGAGTCGTTATCCATCGAAGAGATCTACCAAGAATTCATTAAAATGAAAAAAAACAAATAAGGAATAATCTTTTTAAGATCTATGTTTTTTTTTTTGAGAATTTTTAAGACTATGTTTTTTTAAGATCTATGTTAAACCTGTGTAATCACTGAAATAATTATTCCACTGTTATGCCCTCTTTCTACTTGATAGATGATACTTGGTAGTGTTTATATATATATATATATATATATATATATATTTATATATATATATATATATATATTCTATTATTACCAATCTAAAAGTGTGAATAATTATAAAAGGGTAAAGTTTTACAATTCACATATGTAAAAATAAATACGTATAAGGATATAAATGTAAAAGTTAAATATTGGCTAGGAAATAAAAATAATATATTATATTACTTATCTATACCAATTATAAAAGTGTGAACCAATGTCAAAATTTTTCATTGTGTATTTTCAACTTTGTCCTTGGTTAGTACACAGTTGATAAATTCTATGATGATACTTTTGTAAAATCAATTATTATGATAAGATCAAAATTGACAATGTGTGCATATTAGATAAGGTTCCAGTTTTCAAAAAATTGAAATACCAAAATACTTTAGTTTTAATTTTCTTGTAGATAAAGTGAACATATTTTTTCCACAAACAAATTTTTAAACGTTATTAATATATGTATATATATATATACATAGATGTTGAAATATATCAATTCATGTGGAGTTAAGTTTTAATTCAAAATAATAAATAAAGAACAAACCAACACACAAATATCATGTATGTAAAAGTTGAAATTTAAAAAATTAACTATTTTTCCTCCTCAAAAAATCTAAAAACTATAACAATTATTTTATGAGATGATATTATAATTAACGAAAGAATACTTTTACAAGAATTGAAGATGAATATCTTCAATTGTTTTTAGCAAAACTATAAGATTGATATTATTTAAATATTATTAAAGTTTATAAATATATCTATGCTAACCAATCTACTACGATTTAGTTAATAAATAAATAAAAAAGTCCAGAAAAATTATGGATGACACGTCTCAAATTAAATTAAAGATCATGTAAAAATTACATTGATGCAAATTTCAATCAGATGATTAAATAAAGAAAAATATGCAACAAAACGGTTGAGATAAAATATGGAATGTTAACATTTGTAATTAAAGACATTCAAAATTCAATCAAAAATTTCAGCAATGAGAGCATTGTAAGCAAAAAAAGATAAGTAAATTTCGAAAAACGAGAAATCGAAAATAAAAGGAGATGTCCAACAAATACATTGATCGTTAACGATACTGACATACAAGTAATGGAATACGATAACATACCAGAATGCAGATGAGAATGATGAAATTATTGTTATTCTTTGCAAGTAACTATTTTTAGCATAAAAAAGAGACCGTCTGATTAAATAATAATGATAGAAAAATGCAAATAATTGATAAAGATAGTATTACAAGAATTGTTATTAAAGTTGATGATAATAATGATTGGAGAATAAAAAACACAAATTTTTTTTTAGTATATATGTTTATATATATATTAATTTTTAAAAACATAATATATATAATTATTTGGCCGCTTAGTTAAATGAATATTCTGCGCTTACTGGTAAGCCGCTTTTCGAAATTCGAAACTGGAATGAAAATGAAATGTTGTCTAAGTTCGAGTCTCGATCCCATCCTTTCCTTTTCCCTTTTACCTTTTTTTTATATTAAAATATTTTTTTATTGAAATATGTAAATTATTTTTTATTGAAATATGTAAATTATTGTTTGTTTTCTATATATATATATATATATATATATATATATATATAGACTTGATCCCCCGCACCCTAGGGTGCGGGGGTGCGGGGGAATCCGTGCACACCCGTGCTCAAAATAATTTCGATTGACTTGAAATTTTTACGGTAGGATCGTTTTAAAAATACGAATCCAACGATATATCATATGCTACAAATTTCAATCTCGATGGCCAAAATCGTGAAAATGACCAAAAATTGCACATTTAACCTTATTTCCGGCTATCTTCACGATTCCGGCCATCGAGATTGAAATTTGTAGCATATGATATATCGTTGGATTCGTATTTTTAAAACGATCCTACCGTAAAAATTTCAAGTCAATCGCGGGGGATCAAGTCTCTCTATATATATATATATATATATATATATAGTTTTTTTCAAGTGTCCACCTATCATGTTCACCAATGATGTGGCACTATTCAATTGGATGTGATAAAAATGTGATAAATTGTAGGTCCAATAGAATAGTGTCACATCATTGGTGGGCATGGTAGTGGGCATGATAGGTGGGCACTTGAAAGAAACTTTTATATATATATATATATATATATATATATATATATATATATATATATATATATATTCTTTTTCAATCTAATAAAAAACTTGAGTTATTCATCGTGAAAAGTAAAAATTTATATTATTTTAATAAATGATTTAAATTATTTAAATCTTTTAAACTCTTTCTCTAAAATTATATAAAATAAAAATTTGTAATTATGAGGTATGAAATATCAAGAGACCAAATAATTAAGGTGCTCTTGCTTAATACATAGTAAGTATAAATAAGTAAATTTGATTTTATTTATATATTTTCAACTAACCATTATAGCCAGAATAAAATGATAAATAACTTTTAAATTTGTTTTATATTATTTTAAAAATGAAAAATAAAAATGTTAAAAATTATTGAAAAATAAAAATATAATATTTATATATATACTAAAATATAATATTATTTTTGTACACATGCATTATATGTGTATGATTATCCTAGTTATGTATAATATTTGAGCACTTTATAGTAATGACACAATTTTTTTTTTCTTTAAAATTTCTCTTTACACTACATAAAGATGTAGATTTAATTTTATTCATATATATTTACATTTTTTTTAACTAACCATAATAGGATAAAATGATTAATGAATTTTAAATTTATGTAATTTTTATATTTTTTTTGTTTTAATCTTTGTCTATATTTTGTAGCGGCCCTCCCAAAGGCGAGATCCGAGATCCGCCCCTGTTGACGCAATAATTTAAATTAAGGTTTAGAATGCATTATCTATAACAATTTTTTTTTCATAAATCTATAGTGATCAACATATAACATATAAAATTACAAAATCATATTTAATATAATTTGATTAACAAATAAAAATTAAATCATACATACATGAGATAAAAAATAAGATGAATTCATGTTACGAAGCATGTCATAATTTCTCAAGATTAATAAAAAAAAATAAAAAACTCAATCGAACTGTAATAATTACATAAGTTTCAATATCCATATTGTGTTAATGTAAAACTACAATAAACGTAACACTTATATTTATAAGCTTACATGAATTATTGATAATGTCTTATTCTAAATTGTTAATGTGGATGTAAAATAATCATGACCGTAAATAAAACAAACATTGAAACTGCAAGTGTTACATTGTCGAAAATGTTGCAAATATTTTTATTAGTTGCAATTTCAAATATTATATTGATTACATTATTAAGACATGTAATAGAGTTTTTTTTTTCTTTCAAAAAATAGATATTATTATCATGAAAATCATTTATTAACTGCGTGCTAATAGTTTTTCATTTCAATTTATTTATTTAACAACGTTTATCGACAACAAAAAATGTTTCGATGCACGTGACTTTTAATAGTATATATATATATATATATATATATATATATATATATATATATATATATATAATTGATTTATTTAACAACGTTTATCGACAACAAAAAAATATTTCGATGCACGTGACTTTTATGTACCATTTTAAACAACTTATAAATTGACTATAGTCGAGTACCCTTCGACCTTGAAACTATAACACACTATAATTACATTACCATTCTTTTTATACTTGCATTCCTGACTATTTTCATAGAACAACGTACAATAAAATCACAAATAGTTAATTAACAATTTGAAAACTTTTATTCCTTTTATTCATACTGTTAAGTTGGTAATAGATGGATATTAATTACAGACGAAAGAGACCAAAAATCACAATCAAGGAGCCATGATTTTAATTAATGTGCACTGATTACAAGTAAAGCTATTCCTCGGAACAAAAACATTAGAAAGCATGTAATTAAGAAATTTCAATTCTGAAAACAAAACTGGGATATGGGCAAGTCTTCAAAAAAACCACATTCAAAAACATTATGGCCATGAAGAAAAATGCACTATACAATGTAACAACATTTTATCTAATCAGAAATGAAAAGATTGCATCGAGAATTTCTATTGTAAAATATGTTTCTTTTTAACATGACGATGACGCTATCTATACAAAAGTTTCCTTCAAATATGGAAGGCAAGAGACTCAACCAAATCCGAACCCTTCATTGGCTTCATGAATAGCAAGCAGCAGTCTGTCCTCAAGACGGCGCTTCGATGGATATTCTGGTAGATCAAGCTGATTGAAACTGCATCATTAAGTTAAAAAACCTTATAATTGGTTCCATAATAAGTCACAGCACGTAAAAATTTAGATCATCAGAGCAACAAAACAAGTAAGAGGAGCTGAATGGTGAGGCCTGCATGGGATATTATTGCAAAGCGTTCTTAGAAATAGTTACTCAGATAAGATCTCTAGACGGTGTAACCAACGGGGCCACCACAAGGGAAAGGAATTAACCATTCGGAAAAAAATCGCAAGCCTATGGAAAAATTGATTTACCATGTGTGAGCAGAAGGTAAGTGATCCGGAGTGCCGTAAGCCTTGTGAATTTGAAACTTCTGAGATCCGGAAATTCCTTGCAACGCACTAAATCCTTCTAAAGGCACCTGGGGTGAGGACAAAATACAAACAACTTTATATGACTTCTCGGATGCAGAGAAATAAATATCTATAACCAAACGAAAAGACTATGGCAGGCACAACAGTGATGAGCATGACACTTGCTTATGCAGGTGTTCACAAGCTAGGAAAACTGCACCGTCTATTCATATTCAGATGTTAAAACTAAAAATATTTGGCCATCCAGTCTCATCAACTCAGGACTCAATATGATTAAGATCTGAGGAACAGTTCAAAAGAAACTTGTTGCAGGTTGCATAAACGGTGAAATGAGAACAGAAAGTGAAGCACCTTTGAGGTTCCGGTAACAAATTGCAGGAGGCGAGCCTTGTCCTCCTTGCTAAATCCTTGAACAACCTCCCAGAACCATTGAATTGCAGGGGAAGCGGCAGTGTAACCAGTATATTCTGTATTCGCCCTTAAATCATCCACTGAAATACAATATTTTTTTTGGTTGGAATTGGGAGTGGAATAATCAACTTCGACAATCAAAAAAATAAATGATGCAGGACCAAGCCCAAATAAGAATAATTACTTCTCCAAAAAGGGAGGTGATAAAGACCATGAGAACTCTCCAAAGAGAGTAATAATAAAGACCAAGAGTTTAATACTTACAATCAATATCTGGCAGCCCACTTATCAGGAGTTCCAATTCCTTGTCATTGAAAATCGATACCAAATCACGAGAAATTAACTCATTGAAGCCCTCCATAAAAGCATTTATTTGAGGACGAATTGCAGTTGTCAACCGATGCTCAGCGACCAGATCAACATATTGGTGCTTGTTTTCCTCGGTTACTCTGGTATTTCGCCCACCAGGTATGAGTTCATAGTCAGTCACCTGCAAAATGCAAGTCCTGCTTGTATAACTTGACAAAAATAAGAAACACATATCTTGCTTTATGTAATTTAAAACCACCTACTTCAGCCCGTTCATAAAGAATTAACTTTTCTTCATCTGCATCTATGCTGAATGTTAGGTCTAAAACATCGCTAATATCATTCTGCAAAACAGTGAGTAACAAAACTCAAGTTAGTTCATAGGTTTTACACATTACTGAAAGAACAAAAGGAGAGTCTCTAAACATGACAAACCTCAAGCATCCATTTTAAATTCTTGAAATAATCAGGATCAATAGCCTCAATATCATGGTAGGTAACTTTAACCCCAAGAATATGCTTGTAAAAGGACCGGGTGAAGTGAACATCTAGCAGCTGTCCATCAAATAATGCCTTCCCCACCTGTAAAACATGACAATACATTAGGTATGACTAGTACTCAGCTCTTGTCAACAAAATAAATTACAAATGGTACTCACCACTCGGCCAACAAATTTGAAATACGAAAGATGCTCTGTTTGGTAAACAGAGTTAGGATTAGGCTGAAATGTCGATTCATTTCCAACTGTTGTAAATAGCAGGGCTCCCTTGTCAAAGATCACCCTCGAAAGCAACTGATACCATTCCCTCGTAAGACCACCTGCATCGATTCCTTCCTCTCCTTGGAAATGAACTGTCAGCCTCCCTTTCAAATCTTGTGCTGACCTCATGCGCAGCTGATTATACGAATCTTCAAGAATGTAAGCTCTTCTGACAGATATCCTCAAAGGGCTGTGGTGATGATCATGCTGATGCTTGATCTTTGATCTAAAGTGAGATCGTTTGTTATCAAAATCAATGAAACGGGGAACCTTCAGCATCAGTGAAAAAGACTTTTCAAGCAATCCTGGATTTTGTCGGATAAAGGCATTGAGAAGCTTTCTGTGCTTCTCTGAGAATCTTACAAATGCAACATGTTTTTCGTCGACTCTCACAGAAGGTCCTGAAGTCTTCTGTTGACTAGCTGATGCAATAGCCTCTTCAACATCAGGACCAAGGTCACCGCCTGCGGCTGTCTGACCAGGATGCAATTTCTCACACATAACGAAGAAAGATTCTATATATGGCAAGACATTCTGGGAACCCGGAGGAAGCGATGGCACCAAACTGGATGGTTTAGCAGATGAAGGTGACGGATCAGGTACCATGTCTGAATAGCTCTCTATTTTGCTTATGCAGTTGCTCAACTCCTTCCACAAGGGCTCAAGAGCTATATTGATATCACGTACAAGATAAATAGCAGCAGCGTGCTCCTTGTCAGATAGAATCATATGTTTTTTATCCTTGTTCACAAGCACAACCACCAGAGAGCTTAATGCCTGCAAGACCCTGAGAACAGGAGCCCCATGAGAAGTAGTAGTACTAAGCAGTGCTTTCTCAAAATCCCCAAATGTGAGCAACTCTTCAGCTGCAGACTTGGTAAGGTTCTGAACTGAAGCGGCAAGCTCATTTATGAAGAGATGACAATGAATGGGGGCAATTGCCACCAATTTTCTCAGCACCTCTGCCACGAGAGTGTATGCATTATCTGATAGACTGAAGAAAAGGGGAAAGAAATTACCAACTGCATGAACTAGAAATAGAAACATTACCCAAACCACACCAAAAAAAGTAGTAAAACAGCTAGCTTGGAGGCACACGCTATAAGGAGAAGCCTATTAATTTTCATCATTATGACGTGATCATTAAAATTTAATTCAGAAAAATAACTAACAAAAAGAGACCCATGCAAACTCAACTGCAGACATCCCTACGCAATCACGTTCACCTGGCTAAATGTTCGTCACAATGATTTTTTATCTCTATCAAAAAATTCAATTACCTTTTAATCAAATTTGAAGGACCAAGTACGTGAAGGTGACAGATTTGTTGAAATGTGAGCATCTATCTCGACACAGTTTAAAAACATAAGCTAATACCCCAACTTAACCAAACTTCCAAACACACACATGAGTACTGCCAGTCATCCAGAATTTTATCGACACCATACGTCAAGAGACAACTCAGACTAGCTATTGAAAAACAAACAAAAGAGTAGCTATTGGTTTCAGTATACCCTTCACGTGCAAGTAATGAGCATAGAAGTTGAAGTTCTGGTTGAGGTAAAGTATTCAGAACACTTAAAGCACTTTGTTCTCTATCAGCACCAGATGAAGATTCCTTCATGGAAACATGAACCTCTGCTGACGTAGAAGCAGACACATTCATATCAGCATCTGTTGTCGAAGGCTGGACGTCAGATGGCTGTTCAGATGCAGGTGCAGATGGACCCTCGGATGAATTTGATTTCCTCTCAGCATTATCAATAACAACGTCCAATAAATTTAGCAGCTGTAAGGTATCAAAGCATAAAATAAACTAAAAAAATCGATGATGAGTAGATGACACAATTAAAGTTGTTAAAATCGCATACCTGTTCCAAATGGACTATACTTCTTAAATAAAGTGATTGATTCAAAAGACTTAAAAGCAATGTAAGTGGAGCCTGTCCTTCCAGATATTGATTTTTTCCTAACATCTCCTCGTCAACAAGTGCTACAGCTTTGCCTCGTCTGTCATCAGGGCCCGGTAACTCTTTAGTGGACACTTGCGGTAATCTGAATTCAAGTAATAGCTTTGCAACGAAAGGATGATTACGAGCCAGGTAGGTAAGAGTCTCAAGAACTCGTCGAGACACCAAAGGTGGAACACCTGTTAAATGAGGTAATGAATGAAAGTAGATACATTATTGAGGTGGGATAGTCAAAGTTGAGTAGACAGTTTCTCTGATAAAGTAGTTTGATTACTTCAGTCAAACATTGAGTTGCATGAAGATAGGTAGGTTCATTTTCAACGAACAGATTTTGGAGGTTCATTAAAATAATTGGCATCACTTAACCAATAGTTGGTGGATTTGGAGGTATTAATAGTCATAAGAAACATTGGCTTTTAACAGAGAAATGGCAAACTCCAAAATTAATTAAAGCAGTTTTGATTAGAGGCAATGAAATTAGGAAAGTGTTTACCATCAGCACATTGAGGGCGTGAATACATCACATGACTGGGACAAGCATACAGCCTATAAGGGGGTTCCATAACATTCAGAGAAGAGGCAGAATTCCTTTTATCCAACATCAACAATTCCATCAAAATTTTCACCAAATCAATTCTGGTCTCAGCGTGAGAACAAAGGTTCAGGAGGAGTCTCAGTTCACTTTTATATAGCGGCTGCAAAACCTAGATTAGTTAATACATACATATCATAGAGATGATACTAAGTCGATAGAGCACCAGACACACAACAAGAATACCTGGACTACACGGAGCAATCGTATTAATGCTTTCAAACCCTCAGTGTCAATTAACGGAGCCCCATCAGCCTCAACTGGTTTAACACCCAAAGATCGACGAGAAAGAATTCCACCAGCCCTGTCCAAGCTCTCCCCTGGCCTAGAAGATTCACCCCTGCGATTTCTAGGATAAATACCAAACAGAGTTTGATTGTATCTACGCGCAAACCTTTCACGCAACATGTTGGCCTCAGCAACAAGCGCCGGTGTCAAATTTGAAAGAATAGCATCAGATGATGTTAGAAGAACCTAGGAAACGAGAAGAAAAACGATCCAACATTACAGAAATAAAAAATTAGTTAACAAGAAAATTACAGGAGAGAGAAGCAAACAGATCGTGAGATACCTCTTCTCTAATGTCTGATGGAAAGGTTGCAATTATTGAGACAGTGTCCATTTCAACAGGTTGACCTTCCAATTCTTGGGCCTGTTGCAGCCTTTGTGCCCTTTGCTGTGCCAGAACTTCTTCACGTATGTCAGGGGGGAGGGCTGCAAGAAATTCAGGGTCGATATCTTCATTATTTTGCGGCTCTGGATTTTGAGGCTGTGGAGCTTGACCCTGTTGAGCAGAAAGAACCTCAGCTCGCAACTCCTCTGGAAGTGCATCAAGAAAGGCAGGATCAATCGAAGGATCAGCATCCTGATTATGTTCTTCTTCCAAAGGTTGTCCATCTTGATCTGTTTCTTGGATAATATCTTCTGAAACTTCAGTAACACTGCGGAGGGATGCATCTCTGCCACCTACAGATGAATTATTGCCAAATGATACATTTGTTCTCCTTGTTCGACTATCCGACCCACCTTGTCTATCTCCACCATCGTCATGGCCATCAGCACTTCCAATTTCAACATCCAGACTCCGTAAGCTTTCCCCTAAAGTTGCTCCACTTTCGCTGCTTTCTTGACTCACAGCTTCGATGTCACGAACTACATCAGCGTGGTCATACTGCACCTCAGGAGGTCTGTTCAAAGTTTCTGTTTCCCGAGTGGCTTCGTTAGCAATAGGGGCAGTAGAATTTCTAGAGGTGTCCAATGCTGCTGATGAAGGCGGAGGTGCATAACTCCCTTCAACACTATCATGATTTTCAGCCAAGTGTTCAGCTCCCACCTCAGCAAACTCAGGAGACCGGCCGACTTCACTTTTGTTTTGGGATTCGGGCAATGTAGTTTTGTTGGAAGATTTCTCAGATGACGGCCGCTTCAAGCTGGAAATAAGTAAATCTTCAAGACCTTGGGGAATCACTGATGCATCTGCCCCACTACTAAGCTGGCCTTCGTTGGCCCACAAGTTGAATCGATGTCCTTGGCGTCCATTTCGGAGTGAACGGAAAAATGAATCCAAACGTGGCAAGGAACCCTCCGAGTTTCTACCAGAATGAGCATCACGGTCATTCTCTGAAATAGAAGTTAAACAGAAAATGACAAGACAATTAGAGTAAAAAAAATTTCTGCTGAAAAGACTGGACTCGACCCTTATAAGGTCATAATGAAATAAAAATTGGAATAAATCCACTCCATGAGGGAGGGGTTGTCAAAAAGTTATGCACCTGATATTCTAGGAAGACCTGCACGCATGGAAGATGGTTCCACTAGAAGTGGATGCTGTGAAGGGGCAGTACTGTCACCACTCCTCCCCAAAAGGTTATAAATGGATGTAGTACGCCCCTGGCGTCTAGAGCCAAAAATTTCAACAGGCATGACACGGAAAGCTTCATTAGAGATGCTATCTTGACCAAATACCTCGATATGATCAAACACATTCACACCATTCATTCCCTCACCAAGCCGTACGATGACACCATCCTCATCATCCTCTTCATCTTCATCTTCATCCATCACCTCTTCATCGAAATCGTCTTCATCGATTTCGTTGTCATCTTGATCTGTATCAGGATGTGGTAAGTGATGCGCATCATCTTCTTCAAGATCATTGTGTCCTTCACCATCGGCATCTTCGTCTTCATCAACTTCATCACCTTCATCACCTGACATATCATGATCATCTTCTTCCTCGTCGTCTTCATCAAGATTCCCTTGTACACCAGACCTAATTTCAAATCTTATCCCTAGAGTATCGAGTCCATTTTCAAGATTCCTTGCATCCTCGTTATTTTCCTGCATGTAGTCATCTTCAGCAGCAATGAACCCCCCATCCATATCCTGATCATGTTCCATATCATCAGTGACAGTCTCAGAACCAACATAATTCTGAACAGTCGCAAAAGCCTCATTCCGGTCATTTGGCACTAAATTTTCATTAGCATGCGCTGCAGCATCTATTGGCTGCAATGTGTTACCACCATTATCTTCCATGGGCTGACTGTGGTCAGATGTTTTTAAATGCTCTGCCCTCCCACTGTTGGACTCAAATGCATGAACATGTTCCTTTGTCACCGACTCCAAAACTTTCACTATTCCCGTTACAACCTTCGGAGAATCAGTATGATCGAGGTCTAACACACGAAGAGTTTGAGTCAGAGACTGAACAAGACCAACCTCTATGAAAGTAACAGAGGCTTCGGCAGAGATGTATGAGCCTGTCGGTGTACGAGCAGCGAGAACATCATTGAGCAGGTCAGTGAGAGCCTGATTGTCGACTCTTGGTTCTCTGAGACCATTACCGGAATCCAGAAAATCATTGAAGACATTGTGAATCTCAATGAAGATTCTTTTCCTTGCCTCAGTTGAGCGAACACAGGCGGCCACCAGAAACTGGTTGGCTTTGCTTGCCAGTTTATGACGCCAATCCACCTCCATTTTCCTCTCTTTTCTCTGATTCTTAGAATATGGGAGAAATTTGTGCAGGACGTGGGAAAAAATACCACCAGTATTGCATCCAGTAGCACCTCTTTGATAAATTCCCTTGAAACTACAAACTTCAGCATCTTTCCGAACCAATATATGTATTGACGAAGCATACATTAAGAGTATTTCAGTCAGGAGCTTCAAAATAAATACAATCTTCGCCATGGACAGCGCAGATTGTTGATTGCTGGATTCATTCTCCTCGAAAACAGAGGCAACAGTTTTTCCTTTACCCTTGCTTTCATATGCATCAATTTCCATATCAGTCGATGATGAGCCAGTCTTAGTAATGGACTCATCTTCTAAAGGAGGAGGCGTGAATGAGATGACTGAATCGAGTAGAAGATCAATAACATTTACAAAACTCTGAGGAGATTTCCTATGAATCTTGGAGTTCTTAGAATTTGTATCAAGATGCTTCCCATGTCCACCAGGAACCACTAAGAATTTGTTACCAGTGCCTCCCTTACCATCATTAACTTGTTTCTCCTTTTCCTCTGTTTTCTCTCTCTCCTTTTCTTTGTCTTTGCCTTTATCTTTGTCACGATCTTTTATTAGTACAACATATGGCCTATCACCGACCATCTCTACTTGGCACACAGATTTAGCCGCTTGCAAGAAAATTACAGGATCCCTTTGAACCACTGAACTTAAGTTCGATAGAAAATTACGGGCAGTAAGCCTTCCACTAGACTGCCTGCTGGAGAGAGTCGCAACACTATGTCGTATCTCAGACTCCATAGCTTGCTGGAGGGTCTGAGAATCTTCAAGTATATGACGTACTATAACAGCCATGAGACCATCGAAACCAACAAACAAGCTACTAGCCGGCAAGGAAAGAAGCAAATGCAAACCTCCAGCATCCAGAAAACTAACTGCAACGGAATGAGTTCTCGTGAGTGTAGAACATAGCTGCAAAATAGCGTGCATTGTTTCAGAGGGTAGTTGCTTTCTTATGCAAACACAAGCCATTTCAACGAGCCTCTTTTGCTCCTGTATATCCAAATACTTTGACATTGTCCTCAAAGCCATTTTTTGCTGTTTGTCCTCGTCAATAGTAATGGATGTTTGATCAGTAACATCATTCTTCTTTAGGAGTTCCACTATATCAGCATTTAACTTTGCATCGACTTGAGCAAGACGATCAATGGCAACAAAAGCTGAAGTCACCCATTTTGGAACTTGACATTTGTCTTGGTCGTGCAAGCCAGAACTCCACAGTAAAAGAAGATGCAAAGTAACTTTAACAAAACCACTCTTTGATGCCAATTCTCGTGCTGCAGTATCTTCATTAAGAATTAAAGCAAGAACATGAAAAAAAGCAGAAAGTATGTTTTGGTTCCCACAGTCAGACATGTCACCACAAAGCTTGACCTGTTCAATAATAAATGAAATGACTCTAGGTCGATCCTGGCCTTCGTTTTGTGAGCAAATCATCACAAGCAGATCCCGAACAGGAAAAGCTAAAGAGCCTTTCACTTGCAGAAGTTTCCTGCATGTTGACAATAGCTCATCAATCGGAGGAAGTTGCACCATTTCCTCTTCAATAGTTTGAATGTTTTCATTTGTGGCATCCTCTTTCATGTCTGTTCCAGAGTTACCAAGGGACATTGCAAGCGCTCGAGCAAGCTCATCATCTTCCTGGGTTTCCTCGGGATGTGAGAACAACCATTCCATCGCAAGCTCCACGCTATTTGAACCAACCTGCCTCAGAGCCTCTTCTGCGCGAGATCTAGAAAACCCCATCTCTGCTATCATTGAGATAGTAGTTTCATTTGGGGGAGGACCAGCAACGCGGCCCATATTACTACTGACACTTCTCATTTCCACACCAGAGAAAATGTGCCTAAAGATATTAACCACCCTTGAGATGAACTCATAACTGCATTCAGGGAACTGTGGGTGGGTCCAGACAGGAAGTACAGTCTTCAGTACCATGGACTGCATAGTTTTGACAAATGTTTCTGCATCCCGGGGAAATGGAATATCCCCGCTCACAAGAGGCTGGGTGAGTAAATGCTTCGTGAATGAAGATAAAATAAAAGAAGAAGTCACCAAGTGGTCCATAAGTTTTACGTAGCTAGCTGAGGGTCCATAGACCCACAAGTGATCATCTTCTGTTTCATTTTGCCTTCCATCATCAGTCTCCATAGGAGAGGCAGGAGCTCTATTGATGGCAAAAGGCAACTGACTGGTAGCCTCAAATGTTGTCAAGACTGATTGAATAACTCCACGTCCATATAAGCAATTCAATATAACAGGATTACAAGAGTCGGGTTTGTCCAAAAGAATGTCATCAATGAAATCGATAACCTTGCCGAAGTAGCGACATTTAGTTGAAACAGAAGCATCAGATCCTGAGGAGTTAACATGCCCCACAAAATTCATGTGATCCAAAGCTATGGAAGCAAAAGTGGAAGCCACTGATTTCGAAGGAGGAGACACATTTAGCACATCATCTCGTCGTCGAGATGGAAGCAGCATTGCCTTTCCCAACTCTTGAAACAAATGGGTGATGTGAATGGACAAAGACCTTATCATATCACGGCAGGAAAGATAGTATGACCTCTGATTGTCATCATCCTTTTTAGCACTGGCTTCATCCCCTCCAGAAGTACCGGATTGATGTTGTCCCTGACGATCTTCAACTTGTAGATTTGAAGGGGCATCCACAATCTGTCGATTCTGAAGCCCAGAACGAGTGAGATCACGATACAAGTTTATGAGGTCAAAAAACTGGGACTCAAAGCTCCATCCTGGCGTTCGCCTTCTAAGTAAGGGATCAATTAACTGCCTGAAAGAGTTTAGCCTGGGGTCTTCAGTATCATTCAAGCCCAATTCTGGTTGCCGAGAAGCATCAATTCTACCAGCAAAATCCTCCTCTGCCTGAACCTTAGTATCTTCAAGCATTGCAATTTGCCACAGAACTTCACGATGAACACAGCCTATGTCTTCCAAGACATCTTTATTTCCAGTGCCAAATTCTGTCAGCAATGCAGAAACCCATCGACTATCCTTTGAGGCAGCAAGAAATAAGAGGAATTCAACAATGGAGAGGGATGAAAATACAACACTGTCTGGATTGGCACTAGGGTCCAGCAGAAATGATCCAGAAACAACACTAAACCCACTCAAAGTATTTTTCAAATGATCATGAAGAGAAGCACAGAAAGCACGAGCCAGGGGAGTGGAATGATGTTGAGTGAAACATTTAAACACCATGGTGCTATGCAGCGCAATGGACATGCCTTCTGATGATTGAGTAATACTTGGACGTAAAACAAGTTTAAGTAAAGCTTCAATGCCAGATTTCTCCACAAACAACCTACATGTTTCAGAATTTTCCATTGTCCTGTGAACTAGTACCATTACGTGAAAGGTAGACAGCTGCATACACTGCTTATCACTAATGCCTTCGACAGAGCAATCACTTGCACCAACCAGAGAACAAGCACCCAAGTTTTCCTTGTCCTCAGGTTCCATAGAATCCATCTCCATTGCATCACTTCCATCAGTTTTTCCTGACGACCCACTGCACTTTGTCTCCCCAAGCGACGCAATCTTATTAATTATTTCAATAATTAAATCAACACCAGCACCTCTCAACAAAGATACATGACGAAATAGCTCTTCCACAGAATTTGCCAAAGGAACAATGCCTTCATTTACAGCCATCACATACTTTCTGTCAGTAAATATGTGAAATAAAAAGCGCAAAGCCGAGGTTTCTTTCACAGCCTCTAGGCCCTTAGCATTAAGGCAAATAGCACCCAGGCCATTGGGAATACATGTGATGGCTTTTGAGGAAGGTAACACCCCCGCAACAACAGATGATAGAAATGCATTAGGAAGACCCAAGTCATACAAAACATTAAAACATGTTGGATCTTTATGAATCATTTCGCTCACAAGGGTCACTGCTGAAGAATAGATTTCACCTCCAAAACTTTCCTTGTTACTAAAAATCATTGACAAAGTTGGAGTCAAAGAAACATCACTAGAATTCTGTAATCTTGCAGAATTTGCAGTGGCATAAGTAGCAGAACCGAGTGCCTTCAATAATGCTCTGATGAGCCTCTTCTGAGTATACAACTGGTCACTGCTGTACTTGGAAGAATCAGTGATGGTCATTGTGTTATCCTTTGTCCCAGCTGAGTCAATCACTCTATGTACTTCAATCTGTAACCGATGAACCAAAAGCTCTACTCCACCCAAATCTCTAAAGAGGGTTACAGCTGTATTGCTGTAGTCCATGAGCTTCTGCAGTGTTTTCACAGCTAAAGATACGAGATGCAAATGAGTGGGATCTGCATCTTCCAGAAGGGGTAAAAAGGTTGGCACCATCCCAGATCCCCTAACGACACTCCCAGTACTTGAAGATGATACTACATGCAGAAGGTAAAATTGTAGAAGTGCTTCAACAAAGGCAACTGATGACAAATCACTCGTCATATTTAAGGACAAAGTCGCTCTTTGCAATACATTGAGGAGTATCATACGATTAGCACCTGCAAAACTGATACTTGATCCACTAAGGATCCGTGCCCGATCATGCGATGCTGAATATGAAGCTAACTGTGCTCCCAAGGCCGTCATTGCAAGTGTTCTTATGGTTCCAGAAATATTTTCTTCAGACCTCACAATTCTAATTAATTCATTTGTGTATTCTGGCTCATTGGCAAAAAATGAAACAAGTTCATCATGAGAATCACTTGACTGGACAAGCACAATAAAAGCAAGAAGGCAAATCTTGCTGTACAGTCTGCATATTTTGGGAGAATGGAATGCACGAGCATATCTGATTCTGGTCAATAATGAAAATCTTAGCTCTGAAGATACATTATACTGCTCGATACAAAACTTCATCAGCGACAGGTCATCTTCTTTGCGTAGTTGAAGATCAGGGAGGTGGATCACACTCATACCAGAAGAACTTGTGCCATCGCTGGTTTCCCCAATGCTCGAAGAAGTAGAGCCATGCAATTCAAAATAGAGAGTCGATCCAATTCGACACTGCACTTTGTCACAATCATTCTGTACCTCTGATGGAAACAGACACAATCCATCCTCCTGAGTCTTTTCATGTAATGTGACACATGAATACAATCCCAAGCCTTCTTCCTTGCTGCCCCAACCCTGTGCAAGGGACAGGAGACAACCGTTTACTGACCCACATCCAACCAGCTTTCCACTGACGTGAAGTTTGGATGGAGTTATTTTGACAAGTGCAGAAAGAGTCTCCAAAGCTGCTATAAGAATTTCAGGATCTACTGACGCGAGTAAAAGCTTGAAATGCTGAAGACAGAAAAGAAAAGAGTTCAGCAACGTAGGTTTAACTACAGAAGCCAAATTTGAAGTCGATATAAATACATCTAAAAATACGAGGATTGCCGAAATTCATTCATGACGTGTAAATAGTCTAGTACAGATGGAGTAATACTTATTCCCTACAGGTTTACCTCTAAGCCACTAAAAGAACTCTTGTTATGACAATGCTCTAGGATCATTTGCATCACTCTCAGAATTTGTAACACTGCTTGTTTTGGGAACGGGTTGGCATCGTTTAAAATGTCATTTGATAAAAGAAGGTCATTTCTAGTTGCTACATACGTCTTCAAATATGTGTCGAAATGCAAGAAAAGTGGTCTCCAATGGTGAAAATTACCCTGAAGAAAAAAAAAGGAAATAAAAAAAAGTCAGAAATCAACATAAACAAAAGCATGAAGATGAGAAAAATGATAACAGCTAGAAAGTTCCAACACCTTGCCGTACTCCCAACGAAATCCTGACAGAGGAATCGCAATATCCTGTAAAGGACATTGGATCACCTTGTCGATGAAAATCTTTATTCTTGGAGGCTGTGAAACAATATGCAGTCAAAAAGCATTGTAAGTTTTATTTTTTTTGTAAAAAAAAAAAACTTAGCTTAAGCAAAATGCCAAAACATGGATAGTATGAAAGGTATTGGTGAGTAATCATTGTCAAACATTAACAAATGTTGAGAATAAACAGAACTCAAACCTTTGAACATTTTTTAGGGTCAGTAATCACGAACTATGCCAGATTATAGGTTTTGCAAATGATTAAAATAAAATCTTTAACCTCCCTATCCAAAAGTAAAAGTAACTACTGTTGAGTTGAAAGGATGTATATGCCAACTCATTTTAGTTGAAATAGCAATCTTTGAACTTAAAGAGTCCTGGAGATTTCAGTGATTCAGCATCTTCTCTCATCGTCTCAAATTAAAGACGTTTAACTCCCTTTCCCAGAGGTTAGTCCCATCCATAATCAAATTGAAACACAGAACTCTATCAAATTGAAACAATTCCAATTTAATTTCAGTTGCTTAACTGATATTCCATTAAAACTTATATAAAGTGCTGCAATTTCAAATTGTAACCTCATCGAAAAAAAATGAAACTTGAAATTAAACCAGGCAAAATGGAGTCTTGCCATTGTACTTTCCAATTATTGTAAAACTGAAGATTAGCACTTTCATCATAAAAAGAGAATGTTTCATCCACAAATTCTCTCAATCTAGCACAAGTATATTCTTCCCCATCTCCCAACCTCAGCAATTCGATTGTAAGACATTGAAAACTGCTAAGTATAACCATAACCTACAAGCCTTGTCCCTCATCATCTCGTACATTTGACAAAGTAAATGGAAAACTAAATGCTTGGACGACTAAAGACTTTTATGCAGAGTTATTCACCCAACAAAAAAAAAAGTTATCCCCAGACATCAAATAGACCATAATCACCCGCCACGCCAGAGATTAATTATTTAGACCCCGACACCCATCAGTCAACAGACAAATGCAATAAAATAAAAATGCAATAAAAAAAAATGTAAGACGAGCATACAGTCTCGGCGTCAAGTTTAACGGAGGGACCGATAGTCCCTTCACTAGAGAGAAGCTGCCGAAGCCTTGAAGGCAGGCTAGATCTTATATTCGCCATTTCTGAATCCTCTGATACTTAATTCACTGCAAAATCAAACAAGCTCGAAAATTTTAAAAACAAAAACAAAAAAAAACAGAGTAAAAACCTAATCAATCGAAACCGCAAAAAAAGTCAAAATCAAACAAAATTTCGATAAACCCATCATCAATCAATCATATCTCAAACAGAAAAAAGGAGGGGATTACCATCAAAGGGTCGGTACCGGTGGATGACTTGCACATGGAAAGGGTTTCACTGTACAAAACACTTTCGAGAATACGGGGGAAAATAGGAAGAAAAGGAGAGAAAAATGAAAACCCAGAAGTGAAGAAGAAAAAGGGTTTCCTTTCGGTGTTTTTGTTCGTCAATTTTGGCGAAGAAGAGGAGCCTGTATGTAACCCTGGAAGAGTGAAGGGCACCGTTCTTATATACACACAAATACAACACAGTATGCGTAGAGAGAGAGTTTCATCGTTACTTGCAAACACACATTTTTTCCATTTTGCCCCTCTCTAATTATGGAATTTTTCCTTCTCCTTTTTCCCCATTTTAATTTTTGAAAAATATTTTCTATTCTTTTTTCTTGACATTTGACTTGAAAAAATTCAAAATCATCTTTAGTCCCAAAAAAAATTTCAAAAATCATATTCGTGTGTTTTTTCATTTTAGATCTTGTAAGCTAGTGAATTTTGGATTAACATTGGATTTTTAGTTTGGTCTTTTTTAGGCCCAAAACTAGTAAAATCACCAAATATTGTTTAGTTTATATTATATTCTCCTACACATGTGACAAAAATAAAGTATAAATTACATACATTAAATCTACCTAAGCATAAATAAAGAAAAATGACAAACTGTGTTCCTCTCATTTTGAAATTTTAGATTGTTTTCTTTATTTCTCTTCACCTATTGCTTAAAATTTTATTCTTGACATGAGTCACATGGAAAAATATTAGTGTCAAATGATTTATATTTGATGTATTTAGTGATTGTAGGGAAAAAATATTAAAAAAAATCCAAGTGTTTGAATGAAAACAAAACTTTGGCAAGTTATATCATTGATGTTCAAAATAGACAGATTTATAAGACTGAAATTACAAGTTTCACTTGAGTTTATTATATATACTAGGGTCTTGCACATGCAATACGTGTATTTATCAAATTATCATATTAAAAATAATTTATGAATGAAGTTGTTAATTATTTTATATATATAAAAAAGAAATCAATCTCAAGAACATATGTGACAGTTAGTTTTTGAATTTTGAAACTAAAATGTATATGTAGTAGCTCATATCCAAATTAAGTTAAGTGCCTAATAACGGTTAATTGACTAACACATGATTAAAGAATTCTCAAATTAGTCTAAGGAGTTGAAAAATATATTCAAAACACTCGAAAATAGCTCGAAGGGTTCCAAGCTATCGGAAGGATCGGATGATTCGAACCCCAGGATCGGACCATCCAAAGTGCACGAGTTCGGAAACATAGTTTGGGATCGGAGGCTCCGAGGAATTCGGACGATCCGAAGAGGGATCGTCCGAACCGATCTTGTCCGAATAAGTAGATATGGATTTGATTTGACAACTCATGGAGATCGAACGATCCGAAGGTTGAGATTGGACGATCCGAACGTATTACGTAAGCAGTGACGTCAGAGCAAAGACACGTGTTCAGAAGGGGGTTGAAAGGGGAGATCGGACGATCCGATCTCAGGGATCGGACCATCCGATCTGCATCTATATATAGGGACGGGGAATTGCCTATTTCACTCGTACCATTTCCTCTCCTCTCTCATTCTAGCTCGATTTTAGGGCTTTCAAGGTGTCCTATTGGAAGGCCGGGAGTGGCGGAGCGCTACGGGAATAGTAGCGGAACTGTGCTCAAGTTTTGGGGCTATCGACATCAGTGGGCTGACGACGAACTCAGGTATACCATTGGATCCCTATAGAGATTATGGAGTATGTAATAGCTTCATTGAGGCTTTTAGAGTATTATAAGTGATATGGTAATTATTGATTATAGGCTTGGATTTTGAGTACCTGGACTGCTAGGTTGCTAGGGTGCTTAAGTTGTCTGGATAGAGGTACAGACGTACTATCTGAGATATCTTGGTTGAGAATATTTGTACTATGTTTGCATGTTTTATGTGACATTATGTATATATGCATGGTTATGTCACGGATATTATGCTGCATGCATTACCGTTGAGCCTTTATATATCATTGATTGATATAATCAGTAGATGGGTTGCTCAGCCGAGGTATATTTTATGTAGATGGATGTCATGGTTTTGGATTCGATTATATCCAGGGGATTTTATGGTATGGGAATGCCTCTTAATGCGACGACCCAACATACTACATAGCATGACATCTTTGACTGAGCAGTGATTTCTGGATAGGTTTCTTGGTACCCTTCTGATGGGCATGTTTGTGTTGCATATTTTATTATCATTTTATTGTCATTTGTGCGTGCATTCATTTGTTTTAATTAAGTTTTTGTTGGTATTTCATACATCGTATCTACATTACACGCTCTCGTGTTTATTGTATAGGACGTAGAGTTTTGTCGAGGAAAAGATGGAAAAGCTATTGCGCAAGAATGAATTACGGAGCAGCAATGATCAGAAAATCATATTTAATTTTATAAAAATCCAAATCCGATCTTTACCGTCCAGAATAAATTTCAAGATGTTTTAAAGCAACTGTCCAAATTTTAGCTCAATCCGACGGTTAGATCTCCGGATATGAATTTTTTAAAATCGCTGCTCGCTGGAAAAAAAAGCTACGCGCTCGATCCGATGAACTCACGCGCCCTAGCGCGCCTACAAGAAAGTGCAAGGCAGAAAGTTGGCATAAATAGGCGCACTCGATCCTACCAATTTGTGCGCTCGAGCGCACCAACTTTTTCGAGAAATCTGTTTTAATTAGGAAACTTTCTTGGGAAGGACTCTAGTCTTTAAATACATCATATAACTCAAAAATTACTATCTGGGGATGACTTCGGAAGATCTTTAGACGACTACATACAGAGAATTCATCTGGCGGCTAGGTTTTATCTTTCTTGTTCTTAGATTTTAATTCTTCTTGTTTTTATTCTTGGTTGAGGAAGACGAACCCTTGAATTTATTTATCTTGTGAGATTCAGATTTTTATTGTTTGATTTTTATCGAGTATCAAGAGTTGTTTTGGTTTATTTCATGCTTATGTGTTTGATTATTAGATTGATCACCTGATAATTCTTTCGTACAATCTACCGCTAAATTAAGATGATTAATATTTTCTGCTGTTGAATTTGTTAAATCGTAGGAACAACAATTGACTAGGTTAAATACAACCGCTGGTGTTTGTGTTGTCTAGCTTCATTAGTTTTACCCATTTGAATGCTACCGTGAGTTTAAATCTAGATTGCTGTTATCGGATTAATTTATTGGTAAGGGTTAACTTAGAACGCTGGTGACTAGTTAACTAAAATTAAGGTGAAACAGGAATTAAATTTCAAATGATGAATATTCGATGTGAATTAATTATTTTTAGGGAATCGATGATCGAGTGAATGATTTCAAGGGTGTAGTCGACCGATACCAAGTCTCGTTATTTATTTGATCTTTCTTATTTTAATTCTTGCACAATAGTTTTTAAATTCCCAAATCCCCTTTTATTTATTTCCTGTATTTTTAAGAACACAAATAAATTTCACTTTCCTCGTGGGAACGATCCCTACTCTCGCTACTATATGTTTATTTAGTTAATCTGAGTTGGGTTAATTTGGGTGTGATACGACTAAGAGTTACCAAATTTTTGCGTCGTTGCCGGGGATGACGTTAAATTTATTTGTGTTTTTGTTTTTTTAATTTTTTTTTCTTTCTTTCACAGTTATTTTTTTCTTTTTCTGTTTTTGCAAGAATTTTTGTGGTGTAATACTTTGAGATGTCAAATCGACAAGTATTCACAAGTTTTATCCAGCAACACGGAGAGCCATTCTACGTAGCATGGAAGAGATTCAAAGATTTGGAAGCCATTTTTCGGTATCATGAGTTTTCTAACTATTCTCTCCTTACATATTTTCTTAATGGTTTGGATGCAGTGACAAGAAGATGGGTAATTGATGGAGCTTTTACAACCGGTATTTCAATATTTTGCCGAGATGAGGATAGCATGAGACACCTGTTGGATGATATGGCAGAGTTTGACTATTATCGGTATTCGCAATTTCAATACCCAGATTTTACAGACCAACCATTTGAGCTTCAAAAGGAGGAGGGAAGTTGTTCGCAGTTGATCTTACATCCGCTGGAGGATATCATGAGCAAGCTTGTGTCATCGACTGTGGAAACTGTAGAAAATCTAAAAAATTCTAGATGTCACCTTGTGGAGCACATAGAGAATATCAAGAGATCACTCGTCCATGAATACCGAGAACATGAAGTGAAGCAAGATACTCAAGCAGTGACCAACCCGATTTGGTTTGATGATGATGACTCAGAGAACCAGGATTGGGAGTGCGAATCAAATCATGCTGAAGATTTAGAAGCGTTTGAGTCTTCTCTTCTTATTGGACCTCAGCCGGAAGATGTTATAGAAGAAATAGCTTGTGATGGAAATTTGTTGCCATTTGAGTTTGAGGATGACGGAGTTCAAGAGTCTATCGATATGAGCTCATCGATAGTATTATCATACACACATCCCCAAGATCCTTCCTTTCCATTAGTACCAGTTTCAAAAGATTTTGGCTTCCGAGAGCCGCAGATATGTTCATTTCTTATGTTTACCAGCTATGGAGTGTTGTTGAGGTGACGAGCTTAAACTGTTTATATCTAGCCAAGCTTGAGGGCACATGGAACAAAGACCCATTTGTGGTGTCATATGACACTTATTTTGGGCGTCAGCCGCTATTTGAGGAGTGCTTCTGAGGGTCAAGCCGACGACTAAAAATCAAGCGCTGGCTGGGAGGCAACCCAGTATTCTTTCTTTTATTTAGTTTTTCTCTTTCATTTAGTTCTTATGTTTTATTTTCGTTGTTTTCAGGAACCTAGCCGCCCCATCTGTAGACCAATTGTCAATATGAGTCTCCCATTATTCAGCCCGAGGCCAAAGAGGACGACAACGCCAACAATTAAACCAGGGGAGTTCTGTTTTAATTTTGCATCTCGTTATCATTTTGTTATTTGTGTTGTGTGTTGTGTTTTTAGTGCTAGAGCATCGAGGACAATGCTTTAGATAAGTGTGGGGGTGGTGCATTAAGTATTTGGTATTTTGTCTTGCATTTGTTTTTGTTTCGTATTTGTGTATAGTTCGTAAATTGTTTCATTTGTGTTTTGTGTGCATAAGTAAAGGATGATTTCTAGCCTTTCTAGCCTATGAAGATGAAGTTGAAAATATTTTGAATTTTTTTAAAAAAAATTGTACTCTTGATTGGACATGAGAAACCATAGGTTGATTGTTGAATATTCTTAAGCACGCATGTTTAACCAGTAAAGTGTAGTGATGTATTAGATTTTGTGGATGACTGTTGGACCATTGCACGACAATAGGTGTTTGTGGAACTTGATAGTGCTTGAATCTTGATGATTTTTGTTTTGATATCGCATACACTTTCTTGGGCGCACCTTAAAATTTTTTGTTTTATGAAAAAGAAAAACAGTTTTTTGGAAACCAATTAACTTCATCCGGATTGCGAGCAAGATGTTTGAAATCCTATTCATCTTGTTTGTGGCTAAGTATGCGGATTATATGGGGTTATTCTTTTGAAAAAAAAAATATAACAATTCCATCCGGGCGTGAAATGTGAATGAAATTCTATTCATTATTTCATATCTAAGTTTGCGGATTCCATGGGATTGTAGTTCCATCCGGGCTATAGACGAGGGGATTGAAATTCGAATCCTATCTAGTTATAGCTAAGTATGCGGATAATTATTGGAACTTTTAAAAAAATGTCGGGTGCAAAATCCGACGGTGCGTAATTATTCCCAAGGAAGTTGTGTTGTGTTGAAGGATTGTTGGGAGGAGAGTTCTTGATGGTGAGGCTTGCACTGAATTGTTATAGGTCAGCGAACAGTCTTGAAGCTTTGTTCTTTTGAAGTTGCATGTAACTGGGGTAACATGACACACATACACGTTCGCATTCAACTGCAGGTGTATCATTGATGATTGAGGGTAACTATAAACTTGTTTTAGATGAAAGTGGTTTTCTCTGAGGCTATGATATGCGTGATTCGTCCTTGCTTATGTGTTTGTTCTGTTTCATTTTGTTTTTGCATAACTTGCTCGAGGGCGAGCAATGATTAAGTGTGGGGGTATTTGATGGGCATGTTTGTGTTGCATATTTTATTATCATTTTATTGTCATTTGTGCGTGCATTCATTTGTTTTAATTAAGTTTTTGTTGGTATTTCATACATTGTGTCTACATTACATGCTCCCGTGTTTATTGTATAGGACGTAGCGTTTTGTCGAGGAAAAGATGGAAAAGCTATTGCGCAATAATGAATTACGGAGCAGCAATGATAAAAAAATCATATTTAATTTTATAGAAATCCAAATCCGATATTCATTATCCAGAATAAAGTTCAAGATGTTTTAAAGCAGTTGTCCAAATTTCAGCTCAATCCGACGGTTAGATCTCCGGATATGAATTTTTGAAAATCGTTGTTTGCTGGAAAAAAAAGCTGCGCGCTCGATCCGATGAACTCACGCGCCCTAGCGCGCCTACAGGAAAGTGCAAGGCAGAAAGTTGGCATAAATAGGCGCGCTCGATCCTACCAATTCGTGCGCTCGAGCGCACCAACTTTTCCGAGAAATCTGTTTTAATTAGGAAACTTTCTTGGGAAGGACTCTAGTCTTTAAATATATCATATAACTAAAAAATTACTATCTGGGGATGACTTCGGAAGATCTTTAGATGGCTACATACAGAGAATTCATCTGGAGGCTAGGTTTTATCTTTCTTGTTCTTAGATTTTAATTCTTCTTGTTTTTATTCTTGGTTGAGGAAGACGAACCCTTGAGTTTATTTATCTTGTGAGATTCAGATTTTCATTGTTTGATTTTTATCAAGTATCAAGAGTTGTTCTGGTTTATTTCATGCTTGTGTGTTTGATTATTAGATTGATCACCTGATAATTCTTTCGTACAATCTACCGCTAAATTAGAATTCAAATTCGTAATTATTTGAATCATCTAATTTATGAAGCAACTATGATTAATATTTTCTGCTGTTGAATTTGTTAAATCATAGGAACAACAATTAACTAGGCTAAATACAACCGCTGGTGTTTGTGTTGTCTAGCTTCATTAGTTTTACTCATTTGAATGCTACCGTGAGTTTAAATCTAGATTGTTGTTATCGGGTTAATTTATTGGTAAGTGTTAACTTAGAACGCTGGTGTCTAGTTAACTAAAATTAAGGTGAAACATGAATTAAATTTTCAATGATGAATATTCGATGTGAATTAATTATTTTTAGGGAATCGATGATCTAGTGAATGATTTCAAGGGTCTAGTCGGCCAATACCAAGTCTCGTTATTTATTTGATCTTTCTTATTTTAATTCTTGCATAGTAGTTTTTAAATTCCCAAATCCCCTTTTATTTATTTCCAGTATTTTTAAGAACACAAATAAATTTCACTTTCCTCGTGGGAACGATCCCTACTCTCGCTACTACATTTTATTTAGTTAATCTGAGTTGGGTTAATTTGGGTGTGATACGACTAAGCGTTACCACCTTCGCTTGCATTTGCATTCACAACACTCGTATACTCATGCTTTTGTACTGGGCTTTTTATGCTCACGTCATCGGTTTTGTTATGGACACTCCATTTCACGTGGCAGGACTCAGGTTGGACGGACCATGTGGTGGCGGTCATTGAGCTGTAGCATGGTGGATTTGTACCGTACCAGGTTTCTGTATTCGGATTTACTACTGTTATTTCAATGAGATTGTATAAACATGATGGTTTGGATTTTGGATACCGGTTGTATTCTGCCGGTGGGTTTTAGTTATTTTAATTAAAGTTTCTGCTGGATTTTCGATTTACCGAACTTAAGTTAATTTGCATGCTTTAAGTTCTGGTTTATTAGTGATTCCGGTTTGGGTTACTGTATTATCAAACATGAAGTATGAAATTGTTAGAAAGTTGTATGAAAATAAATCGAAATTACTAAATATATTTTTTTTATTTATTGGACATGGTTATTATTTGAAGTTCACATAAAAATATCAAAAAGTATGTAATATACCACCCACTTGCTTTATTAAATAGTAATAGATATTACTATATATAATACAGAGCAGGTAGGGATGTAAACGAACCAAACTATTCACGAGCTATTCGGAGATCGACTTGATAAAAAGCTCGTTCGAGCTTGTTTGTTAAGTTTATTGAGTTGAGCATGAGCTTAATTTCAAGCTTGATAATTTTTACGAGTCGCGCTTGAGCTTAAGAAAATTCGGTTCGTGACCTCGCGAACATAATTGTTAATAGTCTCGAAAACTCGGGCTCGGCTCGTGAAAGTGGCTCAAGAATATGTTTATTTAATTTATATGGCTTGCAAGCCCGAATTTGATTCGTTTATCTAGTTTGATTCTTATATATATTCGTGAATATACTATAACATTTGTGAGCAAACTCAAGCTAGACTCATATGTTGAGTGGACAAATAAAAATATTAATGCTAATGCAAATGACATGATTGGAACTCAATATTTTGTGAAAGAATATGAATTTATAACACAAACGACGTAACCACAATTTGCATTTTTTTATTTTAACTTGAAAATCATTGTATAAAAATGCTTTTAAAAAGACAATAAATAAAATATGTATATGTGCAATATTACTTTTTTTTTTTGAATGAATGACAATCCAATCAATAATTTCTAACGAGCTGAAATAACAATTTTATTTAAAATTTCTTGCCAAAATTATAAGTATATATGATAGATGAGTGATATTCAAAACTTTGTGGTAAAAGAAGTTATGAAATTATTTAAATTAAATTTATTGATTTAAAACTTGTTAACTCAATATATGTATATGCACAAGATTTTAATTAAGTTGTAGAATATCATTAAATAAAATATTTCATATGCTGACGAATCATGTCGAAGGTGATGCATATATCTCGTTTAAAAAATAAAACTATAGTGGTTTTTTTAAAATATTTATAAATAAATGTATGTGAATTAAGCATAGGTACTGTTGAATTTCTTCAAGGGTAATTGCTTGAAACTTTGGTTTGGCGTTTTTAGTTGGGAACTTCATATTTTATTTGAAAGGTATAAAGAGAATCGAAGCTTGCATTTTGAGTTCATTGAGTATTTGATCATGTGGTGAAATTTTTGGAATAATGAACACAAATGTGTGTTGTTGATAAATTCAGAGATTTTGGAATATTCTATCACTCGAGCAGTTAGTAATGATATTGTAAATTCATAATAAAGATCTAAAACTTTGATGTGTGAAAATTGATGGATTTTTTTCGAAATTGGACTGGGTTGGAGGTTGAAGTTTTAGGTCATGGAAAAATTTTAAATCAAGTTATAATCAATTTGATCGAGAAATTATAATCGAAAGAAACTCAAACTCGAGATCCATTATATGCGTGACGAGTTAAAAAAACGAGCTTGCTTAACGAGCCTGAAAACAAACTTGCAAACGAGTCTGCTTAACGAGCTCGTTTAATGAGCCTGAAAATGAGTTTTTTAACAAGTCGAACTCGATTCAGTACATTTAATACGATAAACGAGCTATTAATGAATTGAGCTCGAGCCGAGCCCGAGCCCGAGCCCTTATTAATATCAAACAAGCCAAGCCCGAGCCTAATATTGTTTGACTCAACTCGGCAAATTTACATCCCTAGAAGCACTGTATACTAAACATAAAGTCCTGGTGTTTAAATTTGTCTAAAATGCATTTAGCTTATCAAACTAAATACATGATTTTACTATAATAATTCGGCTCGATTCGGTTCGTTTGCACCCCTAGTCTCACGGATTAATTTTGTGAGATGAATCTTCGATCCGACATGATTAGAGAAAAAAGTATTTATATGTCAAAAATATTTTTTTTATTGGATATATGGATATGATAGACTTGTTTCACATACACACACAGACAAAGAGATGCATATATATATATATATAGAGGAATGTTCCCCTAGGGTGCAGGGGAACTTGGGCACCAGCTGACCCAGCTGGCGCCCACAACATTTTTCTTCTTTTTTTTTTTTTTTTGTATTTTGTATTTTTTTATTTTAAAAATGGGCCAAATTGGGCCCAATTTTTGAGATTGCATCTTCTTCTTTCCCTCTTCTTCTCTTCTCCAAATCCCCACCAGCCGTCTCAGCCGCACCACCCCACCCATCACCGCCATCACCTCAGCCCACCGTCAACTCGGGCACTACCACCACCACCACCACCTCCACCATACACCTCCACCAGAACCACCAACACCACCACCGAGACCAGCCACCAACACCACCACCCCACCCGGCCGACCCTAACCACCATCACCTCCGCCCACCAGTCACCCCCGGCCAAACCCTCACCACCACCGTGGCACTTGCCATCACCACCACCCCCGGGACGATCCATTTCCGCCCCACCACCACAAGTATCTTCCAAGGGAAAAAAAAAGGAAGCAGACTCAAGTAAGAAGAAAGCAGCATAATTTTAAAACAAAAAAAAAAATGAAATACACATGGCTGGCGCCCCATTTTCACCTGCACCCAAGGGTGCAGGGGAACAAAATTATATGTATACATATTTCTGAGACCGTTTTAGAAAAGACTTGCTCTTTTATTTTTATCTGGTAATTTCAATTATTTTAACGACTTTTATATTAATTTAAAAAATACTCCAATTTTTTTTGTTACGAAAAATATGTGTCAGTTGTGCAACTATCAGTTAGATATTGTTTACAAACTCTCCTATATGTTACAAGTTGTTTCCATTATCATAAGATCGATGTATACTTTATTTTTTGTAAAATAAATCACTAAGATGTTGGATACAATGCGTGTAAGGATTAATTTTAATCATTCATAACAGAATTGCATGAACTGAATGCAAAAAATTAGACCGAAATACCTTCAACTAGGGGTGTAAACGAGCCGAGCTACTCGTGAGCAGCTCGCAAATAGCTCGGTCAAAACTCGACTCGAGCTCGAGCTCAAGTAGCTCGAACATATATCGAGATCAAGCTCGAGCTTTCAATGTATGTGATCGAGTAGCTCACGAGCTACTCGATAATATAATATAATATAATATAATATATTTATTGATATATTATTTATTTATATATTTTTTTTTCGAGCTCGAGCTCGAGTAACTCGAATTATAGTCGAGCTCGAGCTCGAGTTCAAGTAGTCAAATACGAGTTGAGCTCGAGCTCGAGTAGTATGATACTCGGACTCGGCTCGACTCGGTTACACCCCTACCTTCAACCATTGAATCTTTGAAGAATGCTTTTGAATCAGAAAAACATCGTGAATCAACACTTCAACGCTACAGAATCTTCTAAGTACTCCAAACCCCACAATAGATGATATGGTGAAACTTTTGGTGTGTGTGCTTAGAAACCCCAAAATCCTTTATTTATAGGCTACTCCTGACCAATATCGAGTCAGTTTAAATTTGATTGTGGTTTATCTTGATGAGATATTATGTTGTTCAAAAGTTGATAAACTTATCAAGATATTATTATGCACATCTAAATCTCTACAAATATATGAACAATAGATAAATATAGAGTTTTGTATAAATAAATATTAATAATTATCATATGTGCCACTCTATGAGATACAAATATTTAATAAATATTTTCAACAGTCTCCCACTTGGTTAGTATAAATCTCATTATCCACTAAAAAAGTAAAAAAAATACATGAATCGTGGCGACAGGTCTAGAGCCGAACGAACCGAACCTGTTCACGAACTTTTAGTGTCAGATTCAGATTCTAATTTTTCGAACTCAAACCGAACTCGAATATGTTCGAACTATTATTCGAGCTGAACTCGAGCTGAATTTATTTTATTCAAAAATTCGCGAGCCGACTCGCAAGCCTTTATTTAATATATATATAATTATATATTATCTATATTATATATACCCTTTGACACTTCCATTTCTCATCTCATATCCTCTCCGCATCTCTTTACCTTTGCCTAACGCCGCTCTTTCTCATCTCCTTAAACTACTCGGTTGTCGGTGTTGACTATTGTAGATTGAAGCTTGAATCGAACAAAATAAGGGTAACATATCTCACTCTTTTGATATTCTTCTGATTAAAATTTAAAATTAGATATTTTGAAAGAAAACTCCTTTATTATGTATTTTCTGCGGACAGATTTTGTGCTTAACGTTTTATTTTATATTCACATTTATATTGTGGTGATTTTACTTGGTGATTTTGGTGTTCATTATTTCTTTAGTTTCGATAGCATACGATAAACATGAATTTATGGAACTTTCAGATTTTCCAAAAAGAAAAAAAGGTCAAGAAGACTGAAAATAAGTTTATGCAGATTTTTGTTTCAAGTATAGGTGTCAGTGGGAAGTTTTCATTGAGGCTGATGTAGATTGATATATGGAAAATATATATTCCATGATGTGGTTTACACAACTTTCGATTAATCTTCTGGTGATTCGATATTGTAGTTTATGGTTTTCATTTATTTCTAAGATATGTTGATATTTTTAATTAGTTTAATTTCCTCATTTTTAGGAAACTTATTTAATTAGTATGTCTACTTCTATTTCAATGGAAAATTGAACAAGTCCAGCATTAGTTTCTGATGAGGTTCAACAAGGGATTGATGGCGGGTGTAATAAAAATTTTCAAGTGGAGCATGGTGATGATAATCCTTTTCATAAACCTAAGAGACTGAAGAAAACTGAAGTATGGCCAGAATAGATAGAAATTGTGGCTTAAAACTTCAAACGGAGATTTCAGGTACAAGTGCAAAAATTGTCATATTCAATTAGCAAAAATCAAAACATGGACCACATCACACTTGAAGCGCCATGTTACGCCTTAAACGCATACAAATCTCGTGTAGTGAGATTAATGTTTTTAATGCATTAACAAGTATCAAATATTATGTTTTGATGATTACAAAACTAGGTTAATTGTTACTAATATTTTCAAGTGAAAAATTTGCAGATATTAGTATTTCTCGTCAAATAAATATATTGGAAGCAAGTACCGATAACAAAAAATTGAAGAAAACATTTCAAGTGTTCGGACTGCAGAGTTCGGACGCTCCAAAGATATGTTCAAACGGTTCGAAGAATTTCCAGAAATTATTTAAAGTTCGGATGTGAAGTTCAGAGGACATGGAGCTGCGTTCGGACGATATGAAGGTGGTTCGGACGGTCCGAACTATATAAAGAATATTTTATTCTTCGGAGTCAAGTTCGGAGGACACGAAGCCCACGATCGGAGGATCCGAAGACATGATCAGACGGTCCGATCTCTTTACGGTGTTGAAAGATTTTGTCGGAAGAATTTTGACAGACAATGAATTTAATGCAGCCGATCGGACGATCCGAAGTCGAGTTCGGACGGTGCGAACAGTTCCTCAGCCGCACATTTTTGAATCTGAACTAGCACGGTTCGGACGATCCGAAGCCAGATCGGATGGTCCGAACTCACTCGAATCAGCACTATAAATAGAGTCATTCCGAGGCCATTTCAAGCATCAACTCATCCAACAATTATCTCATCTATTCAAGCATATATTGAGCGATTCATCAAAGCTTTTAATCATATTTCAAGTGTCTGAAATACATTTGTGTAATCGAGTTATATAGTGCTTGAGAAAAATCATCGTTGAATATTCGAGTGTGAAGTCGAGTTCATCGAGTTGTTGTGAGGCTATCCTTGGAGCCCTTAAGTTCAATTTGTATCGAGTTGTAAAGTTGTTGACACGGTGATCATGTTGTTGTTGTACGGCTATCCTTGGATCCATCAAGGCTAAGACATTGCGGTGCTAGTAGATCCTTGGTTAATCGAACTTAACCAAGAAGGGGAGACGTAGACGATTTATCGTCGAACTTCCATAAACATATCCTATCTCTTTACTGCTTTATTAACTTACCACATTTATTTTTGATTGCTTTAAGTCTTCCGCTTGCGTACTTGCATAATCGCTTTAAATTGCTAAAGTTTTCAATAGAACCTAACCCCCCATTAGGTTCTAACAAGTGGTATCAGAGCCACACATTTGAAAATATTTTCAAAAGGTTCTAATGGCCAATCTAGCAAGTGATTATGCACAAGTGAAATCAACCAATCGTCATCCTCTTTTCAACGGCATAAACTACGAGTATTGGAAAAATAGAATGTCTTTATATATCCAATCCGTAGATTATGATCTTTGAAAAGTGACGGTGAAATGTCTCTATACACCTATGAAAATAGTTGATGGGGTTGAAGTTCCTAAGGGAATGGATGACTTTTCGAAAGAGGACATGCGATTAATTTTTCGAAATGCTAAAGCTATGAATATTTTGCATTGTTCTTTAGATATGAATGAGTACAACCGGATCTCGATGTACTTCTCTGCAAAAGAAATATGAGACAAATTGGAGATATGTCACGAGAGAATTAACCAAGTCAAAGAAACAAAGTTTGATCTACTACAACTCAAATACGAAAAATTTGAGATGGATTCCAAAGAAAATGTAGATACAATGTTCCGGAGGCTCACCCAAATCATCAACGAGCTAGCCCAACTTGGAGAGCAATATCCTCCCAAGCAAGTTTGGAGGAGAGTTGTGACGCCTAAAATCTAATCTACTAAATCACATGCATTAATTTAATAAATATTAGGATTTTATTATTTTTAAGTTTAATTGATTTAAATTATTTATTTGATTTGTGTGTTAATAAAATATTAATTTTTTAAAGTTTATTCATTTAAAATATTTTATTTACTACTTAGTTGTTTTAAAGATTTTAAAGGTTCAAGATTTATTTATCAAAATAATTTTTATTTTACTAACTATTTAATTAATGTTTTCAATTGTTTAAGTTTATTTGTCAAAATGATTCTTATTGTGCAACTTAATTGTTTTAATATTTTAAAGGTTTAAGCTTGCATATTTAAATGATTTTAATTATTTAGTTTATTCTTTTAAATGATTTTAACTGTTTAACGTATTTGTTTAAATATTTTCGAGTGCCCAACTTATTTATTTTAAATTTAAATAGTATAAGTTTAGCAGTTAGTTATTTTAAATTATTCTAAATTATTTTAAATATCTAGCTTATTTATTTAAATACTTTTTAATTGTCCAAATCCTTTTAAAGGTTTTTATTTCTGCTTGTATATTTATTTAAATTGCTTTTAAACGTTAGTCTAGTTTGTTTAAATTATTTTAATCGCTCTGATTGTTATTCAAATATTTTACTCGCTGCCGTGATATCGAAATATTTAAAGTGCTTAATTATTGGATTTTCAGGCTTGTATTTTATTTAGTGCATTTTAATTTATATCCCTAGTTGCTAAATTGGAGTAGCATTTTTTTAAAAAGTGTGTAGCACTTTTTTTCCTAACACTCACACACTCACATTTATATACATACATTTCAGTTCAATTCCCTTCTTATTGTTTATGACTTGCTTGGCTATGTTGATGTCACACACATGTGCCCACCCGCCACTCTCACGACGGCTGCTGGTACCACTGCCAATCCTGCCCACTCCCTATGGGTACGTCAAGATCAGTTGCTTCTCAACGCTATCATCGGTGCTCTCTCACCCACCTTGATTCCGTTCATCGCTGCGTCCACCACATCTCGTGATGCATGGACTACGTTGGCAAAAACATATGCTTCCCCTAGTCGGGGTCGTATCTTACAACTCAAAGCTCAGATCTCCAACCCTGTCAAAGGTTCCAAATCCATCACCGACTTTATGCATGGCATCAAGGTCAATGTTGACGCTCTTGCTCTTATGGGTATCACTGTTGAATCTGAGGATCTCACTCTCAAGGTTCTTCACGGCCTTGATGATACATATAAAGAGCTTTCTCATGCTATTCAGGCTCGTGATACGACCATCTCCTTTGATGAACTGCATGAAAAACTCCTTACCTTTGAAGCACAACTTGCGGCTGCCATGCCTACATCACATGCGCCTGCCACCGCCTTCACTACCTCCCGCCATGGCCGCCCATATCCGCAAGGCTCCCCTGCTGGATCATCTCGCCCGTCTTGTGGTACGCGAGGACGTGACCCTCACTTTCATCACCCCTCACAGTCACGGCCGCCAGCACCATCACCCGCTCCGTGCCCCTACCTCGGGCGTTGCCAGCTTTGTGGCGAAACTGGGCACTCTGCCAAACGTTGCCCCTCATATCAGTGGACTCCAAATTTACCTCCCTCATCCCGACCAGCTTACACCGTCCCACAGGCTCACACCGCCTCCCTTCCTATGACCACCACTGCTCCCGCTGAGTGGCTTTTGGATACTGGTGCTTCACATCATGTCACCACTGATCTAGCCAACTTGTCTCTCCACTCTCCGTATGATGGATTGGATTCCATTGTGGTTGGCAATGGCACTGGTTTGTCTATCTCACACACTGGTACTCTGACCTTTCCCACGTCTTCTCTGCCTTTTGTTCTCCCTAATGCTTTATGTGTTCCTTCCATGTGCAAAAATCTTATCTCTGTTTCTCAACTTTGTTGCACTAATGATGTATCGGTTGTCTTTTTTCCTTCCTCTTTTCAAGTGAAGGATCTACGCACGGGGGTCATTCTACTCACGGGGCCATGTAAGGATGGTATCTACACTTGGCCTCTGTCCCTTCCTTCCTCTACGTCGCCCTCAGCCTCATGTCCACCACTGGGTCACTGGCCCTTTGGCACTCCCGTCTCGGTCACCCATCCCCCGATATTGTTCGCCATTTAGTTTCTTCTAGTGTTTTTTCACTTTCGTCTTCTTCAAGTTCAAATTTTCACTGTAACTCTTGTCATATTAATAAAAGCCATAAACTTCCATTTTTTACGTCTACTCTTACTTCCTCTTCGCCTCTTGATTTAATTTTTTTGGATGTTTGGACTTCACCGGTCATCTCGGATCATGGATACAAATATTATTTAATTTTTGTTGATCATTTTTCTAAATACATTTGGTTTTATCCCCTCCAAAGAAAATCAGATGTATTATCTGTGTTCACCACTTATAAAAATCTTGTTGAGAATCACTTTCAAAAGAAGATCACCACTCTTTACATTGATAATGGTGGTGAATTCATCGCTCTAAAACCTCTCCTCTCTCAATTTGGCATCTCTCATCTTACCACTCCACCTCACACCCCTGAACATAATGGCTATGCCGAACGTCGTCATCGTCACATTTTTGAAACTGGTCTCACTCTCCTCCATCAGGCGTCCATGCCCCCATCTTTTTGGCCCTATGCCTTTTCCACTGCAACTTATCTTATAAACCGCATGCCCAAAGTCAATCTCTCCATGCTCTCCTCCTTCAAAAAACTATTCCATCGCCCTCCTAACCTTCAGAAGCTCCGGGTTTTCGGATGCTTATGTTATCCGTGGTTACGCCCGTACACCGCCCATAAACTAGATCCTCGCTCCTCTGCCTGTCTCTTCCTCGGCTATTCTCTCACTCAAAGTGCTTACATATGTCTTGATATATCCTCCTCCAAAATTTTCATCTCCCGTCATGTTCGCTTCGTTGAGTCAGTCTTTCCCTATAACACTCATCCCTCGTCCCTTCCACCCGATCCTGATCCATCCAACTTTCCTATCCCTGTTTCGCCATCCTCTAACTCTGCCCCTTCCCCGGCTCCCATCATGCGTCCTGGAATGGCCCCTGCTCGAGATCCATTGCCGTCCATACTCGCTCCTGTTGCACCCCATCCCCCTCCTCAGAATAATCATCCCATGACAACTCGTTCCAAAAGTAATATCACCAAACCAAACCCCAGATATTCTCTTGTTGTCACCAAACCACCTGAGCATACTGAGCCCACTTGTGTCTCCTCTGAACTTTGTGATTCATAGTGGAGCTCTGCCATGTCCTCTGAATTTGATGCACTCCTCAATAATGGCACTTGGGATCTTGTGCCTCCACACCATTCTCAGAACTTGGTTGGCTGCAAGTGGGTGTTCCGCATTAAACGCCACTCTGATGGCTCTATTGACCTCTAGAAAGCTCGTTTGGTTGCCAAGGGTTTTCATCAGCGTCCTGGAATTGATTTCTATGACACCTTCGGCCCTGTGGTTAGCTCAATGTGAACAATGCTTTTCTTCAGGGAACTCTCAGTGAAGAAGTCTTTATGGCTCAGCCCCCGGGATTTATTGACAAGAACTTTGTTGGAACACGGTCGTTCTCCGGATCGAAAAAGAAAGTAATACCCAGTGCAGCGGAAGTTTTAAAATTTTATATGGAATGATTCCATATGGGTATCAAATTTCTACGATTAAAATTGATAATATAAAATTTAAACAATATAAATTTTACCTTAAAATCTCGAAGCGAGATTATGGACACCAACAGATTAAACTGCTCTTGTTGTATATCCCAGGAACTGATGAACGAACAATTCTTCAATCAGGTCCACGAACAGAAGTTTAATCCCTCTGATAGACTGCACTAGAAAGTTTATCAAAAGTTTCTACGATGAGATAGAATAGATATGATCTGTTAAATCAGTCTGCAAATTCAAAAATTCACAGACTGGATTTTCGAACTCTGTAGGGGAGGGGGGGCGGCCGAATTCTCAAGAGAGGAGGCTCTCTAGGTTTTCGAAATTATGACCTCTCTTCTTTAATTTCTGTACTGCAATAACTTATTTATAATGTGGGCTGCTAACAGCTTAGGGCCCATTAGTCATAAGTTCAAGCCTGACAAGCAAAGCCCGCATGTTCAGAAATTAATATAAAATTCATCGTGACTCAGATTGATAAACCAATTTCACCAATGTGCACAGAAACCATTTCTGCATCTTTTAAAGTCAAGATAAATTTTCTGAATCCGAATTCAGTGGTTTCCAAAAATGTCCATCACTATGTCATTTTAGGAAATCTTACTCCCTCTAATTTTAAATAAGAAGTTCCACTTCTTTATTCACTAAATTTAACTCTTTAAATTTAATTATCTCAACGGGGATTAGAAATCCATTACTTGTGTGACCCTCAATGGTTCAGGGATACAGCTAGCCGTGGGCTCACAACTCCTTGTGACTCGGAACAACAATTTCCGACTTGCCCATCGAATCATGGTAAGAGCGCCTAGCAACATCGTCCCATGATTCCCTAGGTATCACTGATAGTGCCTGCAAGAACCAATAGATTTTGGTTAGCGTACAGTACGGTCCCTTCATCCATATATCCCGATCGAATCAACAACCATTGGTAAATCGAGAGTCGTTCGAGATTCGATAACTATGCAATACATCTTGAAGATCAAATAGTGACATCGCATGTGCTACTAGGAAACCAAGTAACCTAAAACACATCATGTACTCTGGCCAAAGATTCGTCACACTAATATCTCCTCAGATTGCATAGGATATCCACACTCGCAAGTATGTGGTGAATCCTTGACAACAAAGCATCGACTCCTATATGTGTCATAACTGTACCCAATCCCAACACCTGATGACCCCAATAGAGTTGGTAAACGAGTCAAAGTAAAGTACTAGCATATAGAGTCTCAATGATGTTTCAAGTAGTAAGGAATAATGGTGTACAACCAAAACCGCGGACTTTATCCACTCGATAAGTGATAACCACTTGGAAAGTCCGGATAGGGTAGTTCAATCATTCATAATATGAATATCCATTTGCATGATTTGAACATCTCTATGTTCCATACCAATGAAACGTGGTACTCGGCATCGCAAATGCTAGTCTTAATCTCGAGCAATCCTTATCCTTATTAACGGACGGCTCAATTGACTAGGAACTGTTTAGAATATACAGTGACTTTAAGATGTGTTTCATGATAGTCATCCCCATGTGCTACCACATCTTACATACACTATAGTATATTCAAGGTTTTCATCTAAACATCTTATAGTATGTCACAACATAATAATATGATAAAAGATAAAGTAAATGCCATTATAAAAGTGTAAATTATATTAAACAAAAGATTGTTTATACATAGAGTCATAAAAGCCCTTAGCCACAAGTTGGATCACCGGGCACCCACTCTTTCAAACTTTCCCTCTTATGTTTGCAAACTCAAAAAGGTCATCTATGGTCTCAAGCAGGCTCCCAGGGCTTGGTTTCATGAGCTTCGATCTTACTTGCTTCAGCTTGGTTTTCACAGCTCTCGTGCTGATGCATCTCTGTTCATTCTACGTCGAGCGCAACATACTGTATACTTTCTTGTCTATGTGGATGATTTGATTATTACTGGTAGTCACTTGCCTCTTGTTACTGACATTATTATGCAACTAGCCTCTCATTTTTCTATTAAGGACTTGGGTACTCTCTCGTACTTTCTCGGTGTCGAGGTTCTCCCTTCCTCACCGGGCATTATTCTCTCTCAGAAAAGGTATGCTCTGGATCTACTTGCTTGTTTCAATATGCAGGACTCCAAGCCGGTGAGCACTCCTCTATCCACTACTGGTTCGTTGTCCCTTCATGATGGGGCTTCCCCCACCGATGCTACTCGCTACCGACAGGCAGTGGGTAGTCTTCAATACTTACTTGTTACTCGTCTGGATGTTGCATTTGCTGTAAATCGGCTCTCCCAGTTTATGCATTCTCCTTCTGAACTCCACTGGGGTGCAGTCAAGCGCTTACTCCGTTATCTTAATGGGACTCTAGATTATGGTCTACATATTCGTCCATGTGCTTCTCCTTCTCTTCATGGTTTCACTGATGCTGATTGGGGTGGAAATCCTGATGATCGTTGTTCCACTGAGGCCTATGTTATCTTCTTAGGGCCAAATCTGATTTCTTGGAGTTCCAAGAAGCAAAAATCCATTGCTCGATCATCTACTGAAGCTGAATACAGGGCTGTTGCCTCTGGCGCTGCAGAACTATCCTGGATCTATTCCTTACTTGGTGAACTTGGTGTCTTGATTTCGGCTACACCGGTCTTGTACAGTGATAATATTGGTGCTACTTATTTATGTGTCAATCCTGTTTTTCACTCTCGTATGAAGCATATTGCTTTGGATTATCATTTTGTCAGGGAGTTAGTTCAGAATCACAAGTTACGTGTCTCACATGTGTCTTCTGTTGATCAACTGGCAGATGCGTTAACCAAATCTTTATCCAACTCTCGCCTTCGCATCTTAATTTTCAAGATTGGTGTTTCTTCAGAATCTCCATCTTGAGGGGGCCTGTTAGCATAATCTGTACAGATATCCTTTGTGATATTCTTAGTGATTTGTTTTGATCTTATCCTTGTATATCTTTGTTTATATTAGGAGCTTATCTAACCTAATCTTCTATATAGGTTGTATATATACATTCTCTTGTGATCAATAATATTATCATTCTTTCACAAAACATTATATGTTATTCTGTGAAATTGCATAGATCATTATATGGGTTGAAGCAATCCGTCCGAATGTGGTATAATCGGCTAAGTGAACACTTGATGAAAAAAGGATATGTAAACGATCAAATATGCCCTTGTGTTTTCATCAAAAAAACAACATACAAATGTGTAATTATTGTTGTATATGTCGATGATTAAACATCATTGGAACAAATAAGAAAATTCAAGAAGTTATGTTGCACTTGAAGGAAGAATTCAAAATGAAGGATTTGGAAAAACCAAGTATTGTCTGGGTTTACAAATTGAACAAAAAAATGTAGAATTTTTGTTCACTAGTCAGATTATACAGAAAAAGTCCTTAAACGTTTTAATAAGGATAAATCAAATCCTTTAAGTACTCAAATGGTTGTTAGATCATTAAATATAGACAAGGATCCATTCCATCTATGTGAAGATGATGAAGTTATTTTTGGTCCAGAAGTACTATATCTAATTGTCATTGGTTCCCTCATGTATTTTGCAAATTGTACTAAACTTGATATATATATCCAACAAAGATGTTCATTAACAGAATTAAATATATATTTTGATGCATTTAAAAATTTCACATCAAGTAAATTACCTCGAACCGGTAATCAACGAACCAATTTCTTCAATAAATCGAACCGAATTATCCCAAAATATTTATGTTTATCAAAGAAAACATGTGAGATGACTCGCTCGAAGCCGAAGCCACTCTGACGTTCAAGTCAGTATAGGATTCAATAGAAAAAAAAAGAAAATTTTAAGGATAGAAAATATGTAAAAAACGTGTAAAAGACATATTTGAGATGTGTAAGAAAAAGTTGGGAGATGTTATGAAAAAGTATAACCTACCTTAATAAGGGTTAGAGATCACATATTTATAGTAAGAAATTTTCAGTCCATGTAGAATTATAATGTATAATACAACTAGATTTATGCATATTTATGAAATATTATGATATATCTCTAAAATATAAATAAAAAAATGATAAGATTTTTATCATATCATCAATACTACCTCCCAGAGGTAAGTGAAGACGAATGAAACGAGAAGGAACTTTGAAGTGGTTGACTTTATATTTAGAGCATGTAAGACAATATTGTGGTTGGAGCCGAGCTCAAATAAATATCTGTAGAGAATAATATTTTGAACATCAAGCCCAAATAAAGAGAAGTAGAAAATAACCGTTGTTGTTAAGCTTAGTCGGGCTTTTGATACACCACTGACTGTAAGAGTGGGTGCCCAGTGAGCCAACTGTGTGGCTATGGGCTTTGTTGACTCTTTGTATAAACAATCTTTTGTTTAATATGATTTACACTTTTATGGCAATGACTTTATATTACTTCATATTGTTATATTGTGATATACTATTGTTGTTTTGATAAAGACCTTGAATATACTATAGTGTATGTAAGATGTGGTAGAACATGGAGATGTCTATCATGAAATACATCTTATAGTCACTGTATATTCTAAAACCGTTCCTAGTCGATTGAGCCGTCCGATAATAAGGATAAGGATCGCTCGAGTTTGAGACTAGCATTTGCGATGCGGAGTACCACGTTTCATTGGTAGGGAACATGGAGATGTTCGAAGCATGCAAATGGATATTCATAGGATGAATAGTCGAACTACCCTATCCGGACTTTCCAAGTGGTTATCACTTATCGAGTGGATAAAGTCCGCGGTTTTGGTTGTACACCATTAGTCCTTACGACTTGAAACATCATGGAGACTCTATATGCTAGTACTGTGCTTTGACTCGTTTACCGACTCTGAGGGGGTCATCAGGTGTCGAGATTGGGTACAGTTACGACACATATAGGAGTCAATGCATTGTTGTCAAGGATTCACCACATACTTGCGAGTGTGGATATCCTATGCGATCTGAGGAGATATTAGTGTGACAAATCTCTGGCCAGAGTACTTGATGTGATTTAAGAAATGGTTTCTTAGTAGCACATGCGATGTCACTAATTTGATCTTCAAGATGCATTGCATAGTTATCGAATCTTGAGCGACTCTCGATATACCAATGGTTGTTGATTCGATCGGGATATATGGATGAAGGGACCGTACTGTACGCTAACCAAAATCTACTGGTTCTTGTAGGCACTATCAGTGATACCTAGGGAATCATGGGGCGATGTTGCTAGGCGCTTTACCATGATTCGTTGGGCAAGTCGGAAAGTGTTGTTCCGAGTCACAAGGAGTTGTGAGCCCACGGCTAGCTGTATCCCTGAACCATTGAGGGTCACACAGTGTAATGGAGTTTTAATCCCCGTTGAGATAGTTAAATTTAAAGAGTTAAATTTAATGAACTAAGGAGTTGGACTTCTTAAATAAGAGTAAGGGAGTAGGGTTTCCTAAAATGACATAGGGATGGACATTTTTGGAAACCACTGAATTCGGATTCAGGAAAATTTATTTTGACTTTAAAACGTGCAGAAATGGTTTCTGTGCACATTGGTGAAATCGTTTCATCAATCGGAGTCACGATGAATTTTATATTAATTTCTGAACGAGCGGGCTTTGCTTGTCGGGCCCCAGCTTATGACTAATGGGCCCTAAGGTGTTAGTGGCCTGCATTATAAATAAGTTATTTCAGTACAGAAATTACACACAACAGGTCATAATTTTTGAGAGCAAATTTTCGAAAACCCTAGTCTCTCAAGAAGGATTTCGGCCGAACCCCCTCCCAGCTCTGCCCGAGAAATTTCGGTCTGTGATTTTGAATCGCAGTCAGGAATAACGAATCAGATTCGTGTATTCTCTTCGCAGAAAACTTCTGATAGATTTTCTAGTGCAATCTATCAGAGGGATTAAACCTCTGTTCGTGGACCTGATTGAAGGCGTTCATCGGTTCCAGGGAGAGACAACAAGAGCAGAATTGTTCTGTTGGTGTCCATTAATCTCGTTGCGAGATTTGAGGTAAAATTTATTTATTTGTTATTTAAATTTTACACACACGTAATTCAATCGTTGTATGGTTGATACCCACACCATGGAATCGTTCCATGAGAAAAATTTTAAACTTCCGCTGCACCGGGTATCAATCGTAATTGGTCTGGGAACTCGCCAGTTGTCCAACAGTGGTATCAGAGCCAGGTTGCTCAGATCAATCGATTGAATTAATCAATTGTACAAAAATTTTTGAGTCTCGGTTTTTGAAACAAAATAAATATTTTAATAAAAAAATTTTTTTTTCCGGGGGCGAAACCCGGGCAGCGATTGGATCGCTGCCCGGAGGGGGCAGCGATGGTCGCTGCCCCCAGGGGCGGCGCACGGCGCCGCCCAAAGGGGGCGCACGGCGCCGCCCAGGGCGGCGACCGTCGCCGCCCAGGGCGGCGCACGGCGCTGCCCAGGGCAGCGCTGTGCGCTGCCCAGCGCAGCGCTGGGCGCTGCGCAGGGCAGCGCTCGGCGCTGCCCAGGGCAGCGCTCGGCGCTGCCCAGGGCGGCGCACAGCGCCGCCCAGGGGCGGCGCTCGGCGCCGCCCAGGGCGACGCACGGCGCCGCCCAGCGGCGGCCAGGCGCCGCCAGGGCAGCAAACGTTGCTGCCCTAAGGGGGCAGCCGGGCTGCCCCGGCCCGCGCCCCGGGTGCGGGCCAACCCGGGAGTGTCCCGGGTGGCCCGCGGGAAAAATTAATATTTTATTAAAAATTAATTTTAATATGTTAAAATTTTATTTTTGGTCCGGTCAAAAATTGTTTTTGATTGGTTCACGAGATTTCGGATCGAATTGTTCGAGTCCGTAAATTTTAAAATTGATTTTGGATAAATTTGAATTTTTGGAAAATTTTAATATTTTATCCGTAAATTGAATTTTGAAATCAATTATTTTGGTACAATTGATGATAAGATATGATCTTATGATATATTAGATAAAATATGATTTTATTTGTAAAATTGGATTTTATAGATAAAATATGATTTTATTTGATATGGAGATAAAATATGATTTTATATGTGAAATGTGATTTTATATATAAAATATGATTTTATCTTGTTTAAATTTGAATTGCCACAGCATGTTATCCAATAAATTAATTTTGAATTAAATGTTATTGGATAAGGATGATCGATTGCCATGACCAATTTTGTAGGTGTATGTTAGGAATTTACATTTTGTCTTTATTGTTGTTGGTTTTATTAATGGGCCTGGTTTATGGCCCGATATGAATGTCATATGTAATAAAAGTGGGCTTGGTTTATAGCCCGTTCCCACCCCTAAAAATGTATCCCCTACTTGTCATTGTTATTTAATTGTAAATACATTAGATTTAGTGGGAGATCAAGATTTGAAGATGGTGGGCCCAGCAGACAATGAAGACTGAAGAAATGTAAATTGGAAGCATATGTAATAGGATTGCATTTGCATACTGCATATTACCTAGGATTGGACTAAGACCCGTGATTGGCAACCACGGGTCAATTAGAAATGGAATCGATCATCCTATATAATATGTGATATTATGATTGTATGCATGTTTAGACATAAATTGCGTGAATCCGGCAATGCATGCAATAAATTAAATATGATGAGACAAATATTTTTATAAATAAAATCCCTCATTTTAAATATGATTTAAAATTTATATCAAGATAAATAAAGGAAATTTAAATATTGTTTAAATGTTCCTACCTTCCATCAACGGTCAATGTATGTGATGCTACCCGCGGATACGGTCCGGCTCATATTATTGGGGGGGCCCGTCCGTCGGAAAGCTGTACATTGGATCGACAAATGTTGTAAGTTGGGTGGAACTCCCATGGGATCGGCTCATATTATTGGGGGATCCACATGGCGACCGTCCATCACAACTTAATATTGATGGGTCATCTTGACATGTCACTTTAAACGGCGTCATATTATTGGGCCCTTATTGGACATGAGGTAAACACATGGGGGTTGCTTTGGAAGCAATTGGGCTCTACCTTTTGAGAATTATGGTTGGCTGATATTATTCGGGACCATAAGTTTGTCAATTGGACTCCATGTTCTCACTAAGGAAAAAGTTTCCCGTTTTCACTAGAGGGTGGTGAAATCGTTAAAATAGTGGGAGTGAGATTCATAAAATTAAATTCGCCTATTTTATGTCTTAGTAAATTGTTAAACAATCATTGATATATGTCTGTTTTCCTTTTCAGTATTTCATACAATGAATTCGCGAAATCCTTTATTCTCGATCCTCGAACAAAACAAGCTGACTGGCGCCAACTATACGGAATGGTTCCGGAAGTTGAAGATTGTCTTAACTTCGGAGAAAATGCTCTACGTGTTAGAGAAAGCACCTCCGAAGGAAGCACCAGCTGACATAAGTCCGGAGGAATTGGCCAAGCTTGATGCATGGTGTGACCATGACATCAAGACCAAATGCTATATGCAAGCCTCGATGTCTGATGAACTCCAGAGGCGATTTGAGGACACGGTGAATGCTGCTGACATTCACACGCAACTCAAGGAACTTTTTGGGGCTCAGTCGAGGGCTGAAAGGTTCTCTACTGTTAAGGAGTTGATGACGTGCCGCATGCGTGAAGGGACTTCGGTCCGTGATCATGGGGTACGAGTGATTTGGCTCATACAGAAGTTAGCGACCCTTGATTTGGTGTTGGAGCATGAACTCAATGTGGACTTGTTGCTTCTATCTCTTCCTTCCTCATTTGATGGATTCGTGATAAATTTTAATATGAACAAGATAGAGGCCACCCTTGAAGAGATGGTCAATATGCTCGTTACATATGAATCCACACTTAAGAAGGATAAGCCAGCTTTCTTGGTGGGCTCCTCATCTTCTACAAAGAAGGGGCCAAGTATGAAGGGCAAGAAACGTTCTGCCCCACCCAAGAAAGTGGAACCCGAGAAGAAGCAAAAGACAAAGGCTTCAAACAATGGAAAATCCAAGGATGTTTGCCATTACTGCAAGAAGCCGGGTCATTGGAAGCGCAACTGCAAGGAGTATCTTGAGCAGTTAGGAACTGCAAAGGGTATGTTCTATATCGAAATAAACATGTCACTTAATACAACTTCTTGGGTATTGGATACCGGATGTGGATCTCACATTTGCAATGATTTGCAGGTGATGACAAGAAGTCGCAGGCTTAGAATGGGTGAGACCCAGCTGAGGCTCGGGAATGGTTCCAGAGTTGAAGCTACGGCCATTGGAGATGTTTGTTTGATATTGCAGAATGGTTTTAAATTATTGTTGAGAGATGTTTTATTTGTGCCAGATTTAATTAAAAACATTATTTCTATTTCTATGCTTGATAGAGATGGTTATTCTTGTAATTTTGTGAATGGGATTTGCAGTATTTACAAGAATGAATGTTTAATTGGAAATGGACAACTTGAAAACGATCTATACAATTTAAAACTAAAAGACGTTCCAATTAATTGTATTGACAAACCGGCGATAACAAACAAAAGGAAAATCGATAGTCAAAACCCGGCAAACCTTTGGCACGCTAGACTAGGTCATATTTCCTCAAAGAGGATGAACAAGCTAGTGGGAGAGGGCATGTTTGATATGTCTGATATTAACTCTCTACCTACTTGTGAATCCTGCCTAAAAGGAAAAATGACTAAATCTCCTTTTAAGGGGAAACCTGAGCGTAGTCAGAATCTGTTGGATTTGATCCATACAGATGTTTGTGGTCCATTTAGAGTAGGGACTCAACATGGCCACACCTACTTCATTACCTTTACTGATGATTATTCTAGGTATGGGTATTTATATTTAATGAAATATAAGTCTGAAGCATTTGAAAAGTTCAAAGAATTCAAGGCTGAAGTAGAAAACAAGCTAGGTAAAAGTATTAAAGCACTTCGATCGGATCGAGGTGGAGAATACTTGAGTACCGAGTTTTTGGACTATCTGAAAGAGAATGGGATTCTCTCTCAGTGGACTCCTCCTATGACACCACAGCTTAATGGTGTATCGGAGCGTCGTAATCGAACTTTGTTGGACATGGTTCGATCTATGATGAGCTTCACTGAGCTTCCACCTTCGTTTTGGGGCTATGCGCTTGAAACGGCGGTATTGTTGTTGAATAACGTCCACACTAAAGCAGTGGACAAAACACCATACGAGTTATGGAATGGCAAAGCTCCTAAGTATTCATACTTGAGGATTTGGGGATGTCCTGCTTACGTGAAGCGGACAGTGGGAGATAAGTTGGATAGTCGATCCAGCTTGTGTTATTTTGTGGGGTATCCGAAGAATTCAATCGGATATTATTTCTATTATCCTACTGAAACAAAGGTGTTTGTTTCACGGAATGCCACCTTCTTGGAGAAGGAGTTCTTATTGGATAAGAAAGGCGAGATGATGGAACTCGAAGAAGTTCGAGAAGAACCCGAAATACAAAATAACGATCCCACACCTCGGGAACCATTGCTGGACACGCCTGCACCTAGAAGATCCGAAAGGACTTCTAGACCTCCAGTTCGATATGGTCTTCTTCTTGAAGAGGGTCAAGATGAACCCGACATTGGATGTGATCCAAGAAGCTTCAAGGAAGCAATTTCTGATGCGGATTCGAATTTATGGCTTGAAGCTATGCAGTCAGAATTGGATTCGATGCATACAAACCAAGTTTGGTCTTTAGTAGATCCTCCCGATGGAATTGTTCCGATAGGGTGTAAATGGATCTACAAAAGAAAGCTTGGGCCTGATGGTAAGGTATTGACCTACAAGGCGCGATTGGTGGCTAAAGGTTATACTCAAAGGCAAGGAGTTGACTATGACGAAACCTTTTCACCAGTTGCAATGTTCAAGTCCATAAGAATCCTTATTGCCATAGCTGCATGGTATGACTATGAGATATGGCAAATGGATGTGAAGACTGCTTTTCTTAATGGAGACATTAAGGAAGAAATCTATATGAAGCAGCCTGAGGGGTACACATCCATGGGAAGCGAGCATAAGGTATGCAAGCTTCAGAGATCAATTTATGGTCTAAAACAAGCATCAAGAAGTTGGAACCAGAAATTTGATGAAACAATTAAAGACTTTGGTTTCATCAAGAACCCGGAGGAACCGTGCGTGTACAAGAAAGTAGTTAAGGATGCTGTGACATTCTTAGTACTTTATGTTGATGACATCCTACTCATTGGGAATGATGTAGGGATGTTGCAGTCAACTAAGATATGGTTATCAGGTAGATTTTCGATGAAGGATTTGGGTGAGGCATCCTACATTCTTGGGATACAGATCTATAGGGATAGATCTAAGAGAATGATAGGACTCACTCAATCAACCTACATCGATACCATATTGAAACGGTTTTCAATGGATGGGTCCAAGAGAGGACATCTACCCATGTGTCATGGAGTTTCTCTATCCAAGTCTATGTGTCCCAAGACTGATGCAGAGATAGAGAATATGACACATGTACCATATGCGTCAGCTATAGGTAGTATCATGTATGGGATGATATCTACCAGACCGGATGTAGCATTTGCTCTGAGTGTCACGAGCAGATATCAGTCTAATCCTGGTCAGATGCATTGGAAAGCCGTGAAGGACATTCTTAAGTACTTGCGAAGGACTAAGAATATGTTCATGGTTTATGGAGGACGAGAACTCAAACTGGAAGGCTATACCGACTCTAGCTTCCAAAGTGATGTGGATGACTCGAAGTCAACCTCTGGATTTGTGTTCATGCTCAATGGCGGTGCTGTCTCTTGGAAGAGTTCCAAGCAGGACACCACAGCGGATTCCACCACTGAGGCTGAATACATTGCAGCATCAGCTGCTGCTAAAGAGGCCGTTTGGATGAGGAATTTCGTCCAAGAGTTGGGCGTCATTCCTGAATTTGTTGGTCCAGTCCCGGTGTACTGCGACAACACGGGTGCCGTTGCTCAAGCAAAGGAACCAAGGTCTCATCAAAGATCCAAACACGTACTGAGGAAATACCACATAATCCGGGAGATTGTGGAAAGAGGAGACATCAGTGTCGAACGAGTGGCCTCTGCAGACAATATCGCTGATCCACTTACTAAGCCTTTGCCAGGACCATTGTTTGACAAACATCGCGAAGCAATGGGTCTACGTAGTATGACTAGTTGGCTATAGGGCAAGTGGGAGATTGTAAGAGTGGGTGCCCAGTGAGCCAACTGTGTGGCTATGGGCTTTGTTGACTCTTTGTATAAACAATCTTTTGTTTAATATGATTTACACTTTTATGGCAATGACTTTATATTACTTCATATTGTTATATTGTGATATACTATTGTTGTTTTGATAAAGACCTTGAATATACTATAGTGTATGTAAGATGTGGTAGAACATGGAGATGTCTATCATGAAATACATCTTATAGTCACTGTATATTCTAAAACCGTTCCTAGTCGATTGAGCCGTCCGATAATAAGGATAAGGATCGCTCGAGTTTGAGACTAGCATTTGCGATGCGGAGTACCACGTTTCATTGGTAGGGAACATGGAGATGTTCGAAGCATGCAAATGGATATTCATAGGATGAATAGTCGAACTACCCTATCCGGACTTTCCAAGTGGTTATCACTTATCGAGTGGATAAAGTCCGCGGTTTTGGTTGTACACCATTAGTCCTTACGACTTGAAACATCATGGAGACTCTATATGCTAGTACTGTGCTTTGACTCGTTTACCGACTCTGAGGGGGTCATCAGGTGTCGAGATTGGGTACAGTTACGACACATATAGGAGTCAATGCATTGTTGTCAAGGATTCACCACATACTTGCGAGTGTGGATATCCTATGCGATCTGAGGAGATATTAGTGTGACAAATCTCTGGCCAGAGTACTTGATGTGATTTAAGAAATGGTTTCTTAGTAGCACATGCGATGTCACTAATTTGATCTTCAAGATGCATTGCATAGTTATCGAATCTTGAGCGACTCTCGATATACCAATGGTTGTTGATTCGATCGGGATATATGGATGAAGGGACCGTACTGTACGCTAACCAAAATCTACTGGTTCTTGTAGGCACTATCAGTGATACCTAGGGAATCATGGGGCGATGTTGCTAGGCGCTTTACCATGATTCGTTGGGCAAGTCGGAAAGTGTTGTTCCGAGTCACAAGGAGTTGTGAGCCCACGGCTAGCTGTATCCCTGAACCATTGAGGGTCACACAGTGTAATGGAGTTTTAATCCCCGTTGAGATAGTTAAATTTAAAGAGTTAAATTTAATGAACTAAGGAGTTGGACTTCTTAAATAAGAGTAAGGGAGTAGGGTTTCCTAAAATGACATAGGGATGGACATTTTTGGAAACCACTGAATTCGGATTCAGGAAAATTTATTTTGACTTTAAAACGTGCAGAAATGGTTTCTGTGCACATTGGTGAAATCGTTTCATCAATCGGAGTCACGATGAATTTTATATTAATTTCTGAACGAGCGGGCTTTGCTTGTCGGGCCCCAGCTTATGACTAATGGGCCCTAAGGTGTTAGTGGCCTGCATTATAAATAAGTTATTTCAGTACAGAAATTACACACAACAGGTCATAATTTTTGAGAGCAAATTTTCGAAAACCCTAGTCTCTCAAGAAGGATTTCGGCCGAACCCCCTCCCAGCTCTGCCCGAGAAATTTCGGTCTGTGATTTTGAATCGCAGTCAGGAATAACGAATCAGATTCGTGTATTCTCTTCGCAGAAAACTTCTGATAGATTTTCTAGTGCAATCTATCAGAGGGATTAAACCTCTGTTCGTGGACCTGATTGAAGGCGTTCATCGGTTCCAGGGAGAGACAACAAGAGCAGAATTGTTCTGTTGGTGTCCATTAATCTCGTTGCGAGATTTGAGGTAAAATTTATTTATTTGTTATTTAAATTTTACACACACGTAATTCAATCGTTGTATGGTTGATACCCACACCATGGAATCGTTCCATGAGAAAAATTTTAAACTTCCGCTGCACCGGGTATCAATCGTAATTGGTCTGGGAACTCGCCAGTTGTCCAACACTGACGTGGATTTATGATGTCGAACCTGCACGGGCTTTTTGAGACGACTGATGTGGATTTTTAATGCCGAACCTGCCCGAACTTTTTGAGACCACTAATGTGGATTTTTTATGATGTCGGACCTGCCCGAACTTTTGAGACCACTGGTGTGGATTTTTTGAGATCACTGATGTGGATTTATGATACCGGACCTGCCTGTACTTTTGAGACCACTGATGTGGGTTTTTGATGTAAGACCTGCCCGGGATTTTTGAGACCACTGATGTGAATTTATGATGCCGGACCTGTCCGAACTTTTGAGACCACTGATGTGCATTTTTTGATGTCGGACCTGCCCAGACTTATAAGTGTTGAGCCATGGATTGAGACTTATTGCTAGATTGCATGCCGATTTCTGAAAAAAAAAAAGCCCAAACAAAAATACAAGGCAATAGATGCGCAATATAATATTAGGTCAACTAAACACATGACTTTAGATAAAAATTTATTATGAGATATCTCAAAATTTATCACAACAAAAATAGTTTGCTAAAAATAATTAGAAAACTTATCTTTATTTCTCGAGTTTCCAAATAGGTTTGTCTAGGTTGTCACAAGGTATTAAGATGTGGTGTCCGATAGTAAAGGTGCTAGGAATCGAGTCCAAGCAATGTCCATACAGGTAAATATAACATGTTTTGAGTTCATAGTCAGTATGAGATATATAATAAGTAAATATCTAAAGATTGGAGATTTGGATGAAAAGATTCAATGGGAAAAAACCTACAAAACGCCACTTGTTCGGTTAAATTAATTATAAAAAATTTATGTCAAGATGTCAAAAATAGAATTTACACATAACAATATGAGGAGAATGTGCCTTGAAAAGATATTAGTCCATTATTTTTGACGAAAAAACAAAAAACCTATAAAACTGTAGCCCCAAATATATATTAATATACATATATATTTATGAAACGATAGCTAATTAAGACACGACATGGCTGCAAACTGGAAGTAACAACAAAAGAAACGATAAATATATGCTTAGTCAATGTGTGAATGATTTTTTCACTACTCATATATGTAACGCCCCAAATTTATCTTAATTGAGTTTATTTGATATAATCGAAGATCACAGAATTCAAGAGCCGATTTGATTTTGATCAGGGTCCATTTTGAATTTTTTTGATTTTTCAGGGACTAAAATGCAAATATCGATTTTATTAGATATTTATAAGGTCTTGACTTGACTTCATCCCTTCCATCACGCCTTCTCCATCCATTGTTGATGTAGTAGCCCAGTTCCATTTTACAAGATTAAGTGATTTTAAACATGTTAGAAAATAACATATAATTTTAAAAGTGTCAAAATATGTTTAAGAAATCCTTATTTGGTAAAAATAAGTGGAAAATCATATCCGAAACGTCCGAAAAATGGTAGGGTAGGTCCCGGGGGTCAAAAAATGAGTTCAAAAGGACCAAAACAGTTCGGAGCATACAGACCAGTTCGGGACCTCCGAACCACTTCGGACCGTTCGAACCCAGTTTGGGCCGTCCAAAATCAGCAGAGCCCAGGTTTCAAAATGGCTCGGACAAGTGGCAGTTCGGACCATCCGAACCCAGTTCGGACCGTCCGAACTCCGCCTATAAATAGGGGTCCGAATTCCTCATTTGAAGTGCAATTTTTCCTCTCCTATCCCGATAATCGCTCTATTTAAGGGCTTCGGGACTCTTTCTTTAAGAGTTGGAGTAGGAAATAATGTATTTTTATAGCGGACAGTGTCCGTAGTAGCAGCCAGGCGGCGGAGCTCTGGCAAGGCATCCAGGGGTCGTAGCTAGGCTATGCCCAGGCTCTGGGGCATGCGTCATCAGCGGGCTGACGACCGACGAAGTTATGACTTTGGTTCCCTATAGTAAATAGGGAGTAGGCTATAGTTTAATTAAGGATTTTAGAGCCTAGTAGGTGATGTTTGGCATGTTAGGTAATGCATGAGTTATTATGTTGTAGTGCAGCATGGTAGGCTTGGACCTAGATGGGAGCTTCTAGGATCTGCCTTAGTAAGATACATAAGTATTATTCGAGATATCCGGATTGAGTATGCATGTATTATGTGTTTGCATGGATTATGTGATTGGATGATTTATATGCTTTTATATACAGCATGTCATGACTGTATGTTGCATACATGAGCATATTGAGCCTGCATCGTTGCGATATCCGGTATTGGGATATTTATCCTGTCAGTAGATGGTTGGACACAGAGACACGTGTTAGGTCACCAAAATCAGTTGGACACGGATCTCGTGTTAGTTCACTGATATTTGGTTGTACACGTGTACTTGTGTTAGGTCACCATCAGGGTTTCTGAGTATGTTGGTCACCTCCTGTAGCGACGGCTCAACGTGGCACATACCAGGACCCAAGTTTGTTCTTGATCAGATATTCTTGACCTCGTGTCTTGGTACATAGTTCACTTGCATACATGCACATATAATACCGTATACTCATACTCTCGTACTGAGCTTATCATGCTCACGTCCCGTACTTTGTTGTATCTGGACACCCTATTCCATGGGGCAAGTTTGCGGCTGGATGAGGCGGGTGGTTCCAGGAGAGCTTAGGAGATGGAGGACCAGCAGGGTTATTGTCTAGGCTTTTGTTTTTTGATGTATTTGGGTTAATACACTGGTTTATTCGATATAGTTGTAAATAATATTTTATTGTTGTTTAAGTTTTCCGCTGTTTAATTTCTGATTTATTTAATTAAGTTAAATGCATGCTTAATCTTCTGATTAGTAGGTGATCACGGCGCGGGTCACTACAGTTGAGCTCCAAATCATTTCTTCAAGCTTTCAGATCCCGGTTCTGCTCGATCCGTCTGTTAGAATTTATTCTCAAAGGCAGATTCGCGATCCCGACAGCGAGAGCTTCGTTCTATTGTTAGTATTTCTCCGATCAGTTATACTTCTATTTTCAGATGTTGTTAGAATCGACTAAGTTTCAATTATGATGTTCTTGAGCTAGTTCTTATCGTTTATTCTCAGTCGGTTTTGAAAAAGAGCGTCGTTTGGATTTGTTATGATTTTTGGAATCATTATTCGAAAATGGGGATTTTGAGATGTGTTGGATTTGAATTGTTTTGGATATTTTAGCTTTGGTTTGAGTTGCTTTCAATGCTGTACTGCTGTCTGTGTTTCCGGTTTGATTAGAATATAGTCGTTATGCCGCCGGTTTGATTTTTGAGATTTTGAACCGTTTGAATTGTTGAACTTTGGCTATTGGGTTTGTTCGTCGTTGTTGATCTTATTTTGCCTGTACAGATTCGTTTGAAGTTGTTGAGCCCAGAGTTAGCAGAAGTCGATCGTCGAAGAGATTAGACGAAGAGCGGTACAAAGTTTCCCTTGAGCCTTTGTTGTTTTAGGTTGTATAGATTTTGATATAACCTATTTTGTAGCTTATCCAGAGTTGGAGCTATTCGAATCAAAAGGTACAAGCATACATCGTTTTAGCAGGATAGCACACTCAAGACAGTTGGTTCTTGAGTTTTTCTTAAATCACATACTTGCATCAATACTTGTTCTAGAATGGGGAACTTGTATTTTGTTGTTTGAAATTTTGTTATATGGCTTAATGCTTTACATTTTTCTTATGCATTCATCTTGAGCCTAAATAAATGATTTCAGCGGGCAGAACGACCCTTTTTGTTTAGACGTTTTGGGGGCTATATTGCGAGTGGCCTGGGTTGTAGAAGTTCACCTAGTGTCAACATACTCCTTATAGTCGCACCAAAGTCTAAGGGATTGAGATACGTGGCACCACCTCGATCGGGAGAGTCGGTGAGTTGTTATGTGATCTCATCCTCGTGATCCCAAAAGCAGAGTAGCAATTCCTTGATTATCAGAGTTGATATCCCTATTTTAAAGACATGCATTTCTTTCGTATTAACATTGAATATGTCGTCTTTGTATCATGCTATTGATATATTACTTGTTATTGCATGTTATGTTGCTTTTACTGGGAATATCATTCTCATCGGAGTTATCCGGTTGTTGCTTTGTTTTGTATGTGTACTCGGCAACAGGTGGGACATGATCGAGTCAGAGAAGGCTTGGTTAGCTTCGAGATCAAGGAATACAAGTGAGACTCGGTTTAGAAGTCGATGTCAATCTATTTTATGTTTTAAAGCATGTTGAGAACTCGAACTTGTTGATTATGTTGTATCGTTTATGCGAGTATTGAGGTTGTATGTTGTTGTTGCATGTATTTTGTACCTCATTATTTATTGAATGGATTTTTGTAGTCGAAGTTGGAAAGTTTAATTCTGAGTTTTTGTTCAGAGCTGTCATCGCTCGATCGGTAGAGTTTGACCGATCGAGCGAGGGAGCTGTAATCTGTTCTCTGTTTTTGTAAGAGCTTGCCCGCTCGATCGGTTGAACTTTACCGATCAAGCGGAGCTGGTGTTCATCCGGGTAGCAGGTTTTGAAACTATGCTCGATCGATCGGTTGAGTTCTACCAATCGAGCGAGGCACTGTTCCTTTTTTAAAAAAATTCTTTATTGCTTTTAAATCTTGGATCTTGTATGCTTAATTATTTTTTATCCCGATATTAGATGATTAAAACCGAGGTCTCGCAATATATAAACCAGAGAGTTCTTGAGTTGATAAAACCCTCTTTTGTTTAAAGATCATGAGACATTAATGGCATAATAATAAGTAAATACCCTATGCAAATTTCAATCAACTATAAGAAAACCTTTGTAAACACATTGTCAAACACAAACTCGATCAATTTCTTAAAGCATGCTCCACAATGATGTTATCTTATCGTGAAAACCAATAAACAAATACTCATTTATCTAAATATAGACTAAGCATGGTCCATTTGAATAGTGATAGCTCCTCATTAATTTATTATGGCAGCACAGAGATAATACAATTCTATCCAATTTTGAAGTGTGGGTGGAGCAAGATGGGAGCTCAGTCGAGTAGCATGTGAGGAAGATAGGAATGTTGAGAGGATGGAATTTAGTTTATTTCTTCCCTATCTAATGACTGAAATTAACAAAAAGCACATCAACGAGACATGCAAAGAAAAAACTAACTCAAGCAATTCATCAAACAGTTAAAGTGTAGTAGAACTGGATATGAAGGTGTCTAGAGCAAGAAAACGATAGGGCCTGACCAAGACACAAAACAAGTTGAAAACTAAATAGGAACCAACAATTCGCACATATAATATAAGAATCTAGCCACGACATGGTTGCACAAGGAAACATAACAAAGGATTCGAGACAACCTTTCCCAAGAGAAATAAACGTGAAGATACATAATTAGATTGGTTCGATCGAATAAGCACTTAATAATGAATAATAGTATGATAAATAAAGCATGCAGACTTATCTTTTGTGCATGACTTGTTACAGAATGATAAAAGGTGTTGCGCGCCTCGTTATGAGTATCATATCCAAAGTAAAATATTTCCAGCTTAACACCCATGCTCATGCAATGTTCGGATGGAGTTTTCGAGGCTCTGTGAATATTTTTTGTCAAGGATTTTGGTGATGTGGTGGCCACATTTGGGTTTAATGGAGAAAGACACTTTCAACAAATCCCATAAAGGTGAGTTTTTGTTCTGATTCTTGAATTAAGATTTTTGTTTTGATTTATTCCATGAGAGTGTAGGTGATGGATACAGGTAACCAAATTGAATACGATCACGTAACCAAGATATCTGCGTTGGAAATTTTTTTTATGGGGGCAGACTCTCTTGAAAATCTTCTGTCATCGGCTGATGAAGGTTGTTTCTTTTTTTTTCTTTTTTGTTTTTTTGTACCCAACGGTAGAAAATATAATCATGGGAATAGATTTTGTTCCCACAGATGACACCAATTTATGCATTCAAAAATTTGACATCAAATAAATAACCTTGAACATGTAATCAACAAACCAATTTATTCAATAAACCGAACCGAAAGATCCCAAAATATTTATGTGTATCAAAGAAAGCATATGAGATGGCTCGCCCGAAGGCGAAGTCACTCTGACGCTCAAGTTAGTATAGGGTTCAATAGAAAAAAAAAAGAAAATTATAATGATAGAAAATATGTAAAAGACGTGTAAAAGACATATGTGACATGTGTAAGAAAAAGGTTGGGAGACAGTTATGAAAAAGTACAACCTACCTTAATAAGGGTTAGTCCCATATTTATAGGAAAAAAGTTTCAGTTCATGTAGAATTGTAATGTATAATACAACTAGATTTATGCATATCTATGAAATATTATGATATATCTATCTATATAAATAAATATATGATAGGATTTTTATCATATCATCATATTCCGTTATTTACGAGGAATGACAGATTTGAAACTTTTGTATTCAAAAGATACCAATCAAAGTATCATTGGTTATGCTGATGCTGGATAATTATCTGATCCACATAAGACACATTCTCAAACCGAATATGTATTTACTCATGGAGACACTGCAATTTATTGGCGTTCAAAGAAACAAACACTCGTAACAACTTCATCAAATCATGCCGAGATTTCTGCATTACATGATGCAAGCTGTGAATGTGTGTGGCTAAAATCAATGACCCAACATATCCAAACTTTGTGTGGATTGTCAGTAGACAAGAAGTCTGTGACACTATATGAAGATAATGTTGCATGTGTTGCTCAAATGAAAGAAGATACATCAAAAGTGACAGAACCAAACATATCCCCCCAAAGTTCTTTGCCTTCACCCAAGAGCTTGAGAAGAATAAAGATATTGATATATGTTACATTCAATCAAGTGAGAACTCATCAGATCTATTTACAAAGGCACTTCCTATGACGATATTCAAAAAACATATATATAAAATTGGGATGTGCAATCTACGAAATATGTCAAGAATCGTTCATGTTAACATGAGGGGGAGTTTAGGTGGCTGCATTTTTTTTTTCCTTACTATGGTTTTTATCCCAATAGATTTTTCCTAGTAAGGTTTTTAATGAGATAGTATAAAACACGTAATTAAGACAATCACTGTATCACGATCATCATCACAAGGGAAAGTATTAAAAAGTATTAAAAATTATTTAAATTTGAATGTTGAATGTTGAAAATTGAGTTGTAAAATTTTGAAAATTAGTGTGTGATGATGTAGATGATTATGTATTAATTGTTGGAGTATCTCCAAATAAGATCTATAAATATGTCTATCCATTTTTTTTGTAGAAAATCACAATTTAAGAGAGAAGAATTGTAGTAGCCCGATTCCATTTTACAAGATTAAGTTGATAATCATGTATAGATTTAATAAATCAATATTAAGAGATTTTAATAAGATCTAACGGACCAAAGATTTGGGTCCAAAATTCCCGAAAAATTGTTAATGGGTTTATTGGGCTCGGGCAGTTCGGAGGGTCCGAACCAGGATAGTTCGGAGGCTCGAATGGTGTTCGGGGGGAGAGAGAGATCGGGCAATCCGATCAAGGGATCGGACGGTCCAAACTCACCCAGGGACATGTGTCCAAATCTCGAGTAGACAATGACGTCATTGCTGATGTCACATGGTCGGATCGGACGATCCAAAGTTTAGATTGGACCGTTCGATGTGTCACCAGGACAAGTGACAAGGAGGATTTTACAAGTGTCTCAGAAGTGTAGGATCGGACGATCCGAAGAGGAGATCGGACCGTCCGAAGTTGCATGCAGACTATGTGTTAACCATGCATAGATCGGACCGTCCGATCTCCGCATATAAATAGGGGTCGAGAGGGCCTCATTTTGACACATTCCACACCTCTCCTTGGCCCATGTTAGCTCGATTTTAAGAGATTTTGGGCATTCTTATTTTAAGAGTTGGAGTAGGTAGTAGTTTTTATTATGGATAGTGTCTGTAGTAGTGGCCAGACGCCAAAGCTCTAGCAAGGTCTCCGTGGAAGTGGCCAAGCAGCGGAGCTCTGGCGAGGCGTCCAGAGGTCGTAGCTAGGCTATGCCCAAGTTCTGGGGCAAGCGTCATCAGCGGGCTGACGATGGACGAAGGTATGACTTTGGTTTTCTATAGTAAATAGGGAGTATGCTATAGTTTAATTAAGACATTTAGAGCCTAGTAGGTGATGTTTGGCATGCTAGGTAATGCATGGTTATTTTATTGCATTGTAGTGCTTCATGGTAGACTTGGACCTAGAGGGGGAGTGTAACAGCCCAGTTCATTACAAAAAAGGGCGCCCTTTTTTGTAATGAACTGGGCTGGCCCAGTTCATTCTTGCTCTCATGATCTTCTCCCCCCTGGTGGGGAGTTTTTGCCCTCCCCAGGATTCGAACCTTGCACTCCAGATCATAAATGCAATATTCCCTCAATTCTGGTACCATTGAGCTAGCTTTTTATGTAATGAACTGGGCTGGCCCAGTTCATTCTTGAACTCATGATCTTCTCCCCCCTGGTGGGGAGTTTTTGCCCTCCCCAGGATTCGAACCTTGCACTCCAGGTCATAAATGCAATGTTCCCTTAATCCTGGTACCATTGAGCTAGTACCAGGATTAAGGAAACATTGCATTTATGACCTGAAGTGCAAGGTTCGAATCCTGGGGAGGGAAAAAACTCCCCACCAGGGGGGAGAAGATCATGAGTTCAAGAATGAACTGGGCCAGCCCAGTTCATTACAGGGAGCTTCTAGGATCTGCTTTAGAAAGGTACGGAAGTATTATTCGAGATATCCAGATTGAGTATGCAGGTATTATGTGTTTGCATGGATTATGTTATTGCATGTTTTATATGTCTTTATATACAGCATGTCACAACTGTATGTTGCATACATAAGCATATTGAGCCTTTACCTTAGAGGTATCCTGTAGTAGGGCGCTCACCCTACGAGTTTGTGGATGGTTGGTGTAAGGCCCGGGATTAATTAATATTAATCCAAACTTAATTTGATTTTAATTCGAGTATATTTAATTTGGGAATATTTAGAGTGTTGATTTAAATTCTAATATTCTTAAATTATTTAGGATTGAAATTGAATTAAAATAAGGGCCGAGGACTGAATTGCAAATATTGAAGAATTGAGGGGCTAAAATGAAATTTTGGTTGAAAGTTATCAGATTTCCATTTGAATACTCAGCATGTGCACGTGTATTCTTCAGAATTGTGGAATTGAACACAGCAAAACACCGAGCTCTTCTTTTGCTTCTTCGTTTTTGATTTTCAAACCTTTGTAATTTTTGCTCCGGTTATCCGATTTCGATTCCGTAAATTGTTATGGAATCCTTGCGATGAGGGCTTCGATCTCGTGTAAGTATTATGATGTTTTTGATGAATTTCGAAATCATTAGATGGCAGATAACAGATTTTGAGTTCTTGATTATGTATATCGACGCTTATGAGATTCTATTGCGAAACTGGATTGAGGAGTTTGTATTAAATGTATCCAATCTTGATTACAGCATGTTAATCGGTTATTATAGCTATTGAGATGAGGATTTGAATGATATATCAGCTGATTATTGACTTGAATACACCTATGAGTTGAAATGAAGTTAGAAATGGTTTCGGGATTACGTCGGTTACCGATTTTCAATCGCTATGCCGTTTAATCAAGTTTTTGGACTGTTTTGATATTCGATAACTAAGCTGAAACACTTATATTGATGATGTGAATGTTATAGAATTTTATTCTTCGGTTTCAGTTGAGTTTGGAAGGCCAACGACTCGAGACAACGACTCTGAATCGAAGAAAGTTGATTGAGGTTTGAAATGAGTTTGATCGATGATCTTATGAAGTTTTCAACTCAATTTTGATACGATAGATTGGAATGAAGCTTGATATATGTATTTTGGTTGTATCTTTCAGATTTGAAGAGTTCAGAATCGAGATAAACGAAGGTATAATGACGACATCGCGAGTTAGGGACTTTGAAACTCAAGAATGACTATTCTTGAGTTGGTCCGTAAAAATCACATACTTGTTATGTTTTTGATTTGAATTGATGTTTTCAATCCATCTCAGGTAGTGGATCTTTGAATTTGAGTCGATACGATGTTAATTGAATTGATTCTATGCCAAGGTTGCGGTTAACCTTATTTTCTAGCCCAGAATGGCTACGATAGATGGATATCCATGTCAAGATCATTTATGAATCTTGATGGCCTCAAAGTTGTATGAATCAGTTCTTATTCGAAGCGTTAATTACTCTATTTGTTGAGTCGAGTTTTAAATAGAGCCGATATGATTTATTTAACGCTTTATATATATGTTGGTTATACTAAGAATTGTTTCTCACCGGAGTTTATCCGGCTGTTGTCTTGTTTTGTATGTGTGCATGACAACAGAGGGGGCAGGAGCTGATCATTGACGTCATTGACAGCTGGGAGAGAGTCTAGCACGTGAGAACTCGGGTTGTAGATGAGGTCTTGAATTCTAGAAGCATTAAACCTTAGAACTTGTTGGTTTGAAGTATTCTATGGAACTTGAGATAGTTATGCTTTCTATTAACCTTTGAGCGACTTGTTCGATGTAATAAATGCATGTATAAATGCTTGAGACCTTGTTTATATGTATATGCAAGTTCCAGATCTTTTAAACCATGCCTTGTATTGATTTTGGTGACAAGAATTGATAGTGTATGGTTTTGACAGCAAAAATATTTATGCAGAGTTTTCTGGAATTGGAGGCCGCTCGATCGGCAAAATTTCACCGATCGAGCGAGGCCTGTATTTTGCAAACAGAGTATTTGGATTTTCTTGGCCGCTCGATCGGCAGAAGTTGACCGATCGAGCGAGGCCAAATTATACTCAGACCCGAGAATTGTGATTTCTTAGCCGCTCGATCGGTAAGATTTCACCGATCGAGCGAGGCACTGTTTATTTAAAAAAAAAAATTCCTTGCTTTTGGTTTATTTAATTGATGATTAATGAATGTTTAATTGTTCATTAATTGCCCTAAGATGAGATTAGCAACCCGAGGTCCCCACAACAGGTGGTATCAGAGCGCTAAGTTTCTCGGACTAGGAATAGATGAGCGGGGTAGATCGAGTCGTCTATTCTGATTTATTTAATCTTGAAGCCTGTTTATTATTTGAAATGATTTACAGCTTTAAGAATTGCATGCGATCTATTTATTTGATGTGATTGGAAGCATGTCTTGACTGTCACTGAATCAGAACTCGATCTTTTGAGAAGTCATTGTGTGCTTATCAGAGGAGGGACTGAAACAGAATTGTGTTATGATGTAATGATGACTTGTACACTAATCTGTTTGATTATCAGATATGCCTCCCCGACCAGCACCAAGAGTTAGACAGACATTGGACATGAATCAGACTGAACAGACGAATGCTGCACAGGTCCCAGTGACAGTGTCTGAACATGGACAGGGTAGTACTTCTACTGATGAGTTCAGTGATGCTAATCCGATGGAGAAACTTCTGAAACGATTCCAATCATTCAAACCACCGAAGTTGCAAGGAACTGAGAATGCGGTGGAGTGTGAAAACTGGTTGGAAGATATTGAGCAGTTATTCGAGTCCCTTGACTATATAGATGATCGTCGTGTCAGACTTGTGATTCATCAACTACATGGCCTTGCCAAAATTTGGTGGATAGCGACGAAGAGAGCGTTGGAAAATCAAGGTACTGTTATTACCTGGTCTGTATTTCGAACTGCTTTCTATCAGCGTTTCTTTCCTGTGTCTTATCGTAAGGACAAGGGAGCGGAATTCGCATGTTTGCAACAAGGCCAAATGAATATCGAAGATTATGTTGCAAAATTTACGAGTTTGATGAAGTTTGCTCCACATGTCACTGTTAGTGATGAAGCGCAAGCCGACCAGTTTATTAATGGCTTGAATCCTGACGTGTTTACACTTGTGAATTCGGAAAGATCGAGTACCTTTGCTAATGCTCTGAATCGTGCAAAGGGTGCAGAAGCAGGAATACTGAAACAAAGAGGAGCTCAGTTTGTTTCCCAACCTATGAAGCAAATAGCCACAGATTCCACAGCCATCTCGATTTGAAGCTGGAGGTAGCAGTAGTGGAAATAAAAGTTTCTTCAAGGGTAGGATCAAACAGTTTAAGAGATCAGGTGGTAGTTGCTCTTCTAGTTCAGGTAGTTTCCGACAGTCTAGAGCTGGACAGAGGTCTGATGTGTATTGCACCAAGTGTGGTGGTCGTCATACTAATGATCAATGCCGAGGTGTGTTTGGCAGTTGACACATTTGCAACAAGATGAGACACTTTGCGAGAGTGTGTCCACAAAGAGGTTTTGAAGGTGCACAGGGTGCTGGATCATCGAGACCAGTGGCTCAATCAGGATCTTCTGTGCATTCATTTCAACCACAACCAGCAGCACAGGGTAGAGCAGGAGGAGGAGGAAGAGGAGGTCAGTCAGTGAATCAACCTCCAAGGCAGCAGGCTAGGGTGTTTGCATTGACTGAGGAGCAAGCACAAGCGGAGCCTGATGATGTGATTGCAGGTAACTGTTCGCTTTATGGTTATCCTGCCTATGTTTTATTCGATACTGGTGCATCGCATACCTTCATTTCTGAACAATTTGTTACGTTGTATTCATTGCCTGTTGAGTCATTAGCTACTGTAGTGTCTATATCTTCACCATTGGGAAAAGGTATAGTATCAGTGAAGTCTTTCAGAAACTGTGTACTACAGTACGAAGGTAATGAAGTTGAGCTTGACTGTATCGTTCTTGGTTTATCTGATTTTGACTGTATAATCGGTATTGAAATGTTAACCAAGTACAGAGCAACAGTGGACTGTTTTCAGAAGATTGTGAAGTTCAAACCTGATATGACTGATGAATGGAAATTCTATGGTAAGGGATCACGAGCCAGAATTCCTTTGATATCTGTTATTGCTATGACTGATTTGTTACAGAAAGAAGCCGAGGGATTTCTGATCTATGAAATTGATATACTAAAGACTGGTCCGAAATTGACTGATATACCGGTGGTGAATGAGTTTGCGAATGTATTCCCTGACAAGATTCCGGGATTGCCACCATACAGAGAGGTAGACTTCGGTATTGAATTGATGCCAGGTACACAACCGATATCTAAAGCACCTTACCGAATGGCACCAATTGAACTGAAAGAACTGAAAGACCAACTTGAAGATTTGTTGGCCAAAGGTTATATCAGACCGAGTGTATCCCCATGGGGTGCTCCGGTATTGTTTGTTAGAAAGAAAGACGGATCAATGAGATTATGTATTGACTACCGGCAATTGAACAAAGCAACGGTAAAGAATCGCTATCCTTTACCTCGTATCGATGATTTATTTGATCAATTGCAGGGATCGTTAGTATATTCGAAGATTGATCTACGATCCGGATATCATCAATTGAGTGTTAGAGATGAAGACATTCCTAAGACTGCCTTTAGAACCAGGTATGGCCATTATGAATTCATAGTCATGCATTTTGGTCTAACGAATGCTCAGCAGTTTTTATGGGATTGATGAATAGAGTATTTCAAAGATATTTAGACAACTTTGTGATTATCTTTATCGATGATATTTTGATATACTCTAAGAGTTTGTGTAAACATGCTGATCATCTCCGAATTGTACTGAGAACATTAAGAGAAGAGAAATTGTATGCCAAGTTATCCAAATGTGAATTTTGGTTGCAGAGAGTTGTTTTACTTGGTCATATAATTTTAGGATATGGCATTTCGATTGATCCGAGTAAGGTTGAATCTGTGATTAGTTGGCAGAGACCGACATCTGTACCGAAAATTCGAAGTTTTATGGGCTTAGTTGGTTATTACCGTCGATTCATTCGAGACTTTTCATCGATAGCAAAGCCTATTACACAGCTTACACAGAAGAATGCACCATTTATTTGGTCTGAAGCGTGTGAAAGGAGTTTTATCGAACTTAAGAAGAGATTAACTACAGCGCCGATTTTGAAAATCCCTACAGGTACTGGTGATTTTGTTGTTTATTGTGATGCTTCTCACAAGGGTTTGTGATGTATTTTAATGCAGAAAGGACATGTTGTCGCTTATGCTTCTCGACAACTAAAACCACATGAAGTCAGGTATCCGATTCATGATCTTGAATTGGCTGCAATTGTTTTTGCATTAAAGATCTGGAGACATTACTTATATGACGAGAAGTTTGAAATCTTTTCTGATCACAAAAGTCTGAAGTATCTGTTCTCACAATCCGAATTGAATATGAGACAACGACGATGGCTTGATTTATTGAAGGATTTTGATTGTGAAATCAAATACTATCCGGGAAAATCTAATGCAGCAGCGGATGCCCTGAGTAGAAAGGTGTGTGCTCTATCCTTATCTACGGTAGGTGTATCTAATTTGATTGAGGATTGTTGTATTTCTGGATATGTATTTGAGACAGATAGAAGGCCGATGAGAGTATATGCAATCAGTGCTGAGCCAGAATTGTTGATCCGTATCAAAGAAGCACAGAAATCTGATTTGAATGTACAGAAATCAATTGAAATGATTCGATCAGGACATCAGTCTGAATACAAGGTTAGTGATGATGATATCTTGTACGTGAATAACCGAATAGTTGTTCCTGATATTGCAGACTTGAAACAGAATATTTTGAAAAAAGCACATTGCAGTCGCTTCAGTGTTCATCCTGGAGGCAGAACGATGTATAACGACTTGAAGAATCAGTACTGGTGGAAACAAATGAGTTTGAATTGTCAACGGGTGAAGGCTGAAAGGAAGAAACCAGGTGGCTTATTACAGAGTTTATCGATTCCTGAATGGAAATGGGACCACATTTCCATGGACTTTGTAACAAAGTTGTCACGATCATCTCGAGGATGTGATGCTGTTTGGGTGATCATCGACAGATTGATGAAATCTGCGTGCTTTATTCCTTACCGAATGACTTATCGTCATGATCAAATGGCGGATCTCTATATTCGAGAAGTGGTAAGATTACATGGTGTGCCAAAGTCGATTGTATCTGACCGAGATCCGAGGTTTACTTCGCACTTTTGGCATAGCCTACAGGAAGGTTTAGGTACGCGCTTAGATTTGAGTACTGCTTATCATCCTCAAACTGACGGTCAATCTGAACGAACTATTCAGACGCTTGAGGATATGCTCAGAGCTGTAGTACTTGATTTTGGTGTTACATGGCAAAATTCTATACCACTCGTGGAATTTTCTTATAACAACAGTTATCAGACGAGTATAGAGATGGCACCATTTGAAGCATTATATGGGAAGAAGTGTCGATCGCCTTTGTATTGGAATGATGTTTCTGAGGTACTTGAGTTAGGGCCAGATATGATCAAATAGATGACTAAGAAGGTGAAACTGATACATCAGAGAATGAGAACAGCACAACACAGATAGACCAGATATGCGAATATACAACGACGGCCATTATCTTTTGATCAGGGAGATAAAGTGTTTCTAAAGATTTCACCATTCAGAGGCACCGTTCGATTTGGTAAACGAGGAAAATTATCTCCGAGGTATATTGGGCCATATGAGATTCTCGAGAAGATAGGCAATCTAGCTTATCGACTCGCTCTTCCTATATCTTTATCTGGAATACATGATGTCTTTCATGTGTCGATGTTAAAAAAGTATATATCTGATGCGTCTCATGTGATTAGATCTGATGAAGCTGAGTTGGATGATACTCTTAGTTATTTCGAACAACCTATTCAGATTCTCGATAGGAAGACAAAGCAACTCCGAACGAAGATCATTCCATTGGTGAAGATTCAATGGAGTAGGCATGGAGTTGAAGAAGCAACGTGAGAATTCGAAGAAGATATGAAGCAACGATTTCCTTATCTATTCCACAGATGTAAGTTCTTATTCAGTTTTCAGTTATTCTTTATTCTTATGAGCATGCCGTTGCATATCTATACTGTTTATGAATTCGAGGACGAACTCATGTCTTAGTGGGGGAAAATTGTAAGGCCCGGGATTAATTAATATTAATTCGAACTTAATTTGATTTTAATCCGAGTATATTTAATTTGGAAATATTTAGATTGTTGATTTAAATTCTAATATTCTTAAATTATTTAGGATTGAAATTGAATTAAAATAAGGTCCGAGGACTGAATTGCAAATATTGAAGAATTGAGGGGCTAAAATGCAATTTTGGTTGAAAGTTATCAGATTTCTATTTGAATACTCAGCATGTGCACGTGTATTCTTCAGAATTGTGGAATTGAACACAGCAAAACACCGAGCTCTTCTTTTGCTTCTTCGTTTTTGATTTTCAAACCTTCGTAATTTTTGCTCCGGTTATCCGACTTCGATTCCGTAAATTGTTCTGGAATCCTTGCGACGAGGGCTTCGATCTCGTGTAAGTATTATGATGTTTTTGATGAATTTCTAAATCATTAGATGGCAGATAACATATTTTGAGTTCTTGATTATGTATATCGACGTTTATGCGATTCTATTATGAAACTGGATTGAGGAGTTTGTATTAAATGTATCCAATCTTGATTAAAGCATGTTAATCGGTTATTATAGCTATTGAGATGAGGATTTGAATGATATATCAGCTGGTTATTGACTTGAATACACGTATGAGTTGAAATGAAGTTAGAAATGGTTTCGGGATTACGTCGGTTACCGATTTTCAATCGCTACGCCATTTAATCGAGTTTTTGGACTGTTTTGATATTCGATAGCTAAGCTGAAACACTTATCTTGATGATGTGAATGTTATAGAATTTTATTCTTCGGTTTCAGTTGAGTTTGGAAGGCCAACGACTCGAGACAACGACTTTGAACCGAAGAAAGTTGATTGAGGTTTGAAATGAGTTTGATCGATGATCTTATGATGTTTTCAACTCGATTTTGATACGATAGATTGGAATGAAGCTTGATATATGTATTTTGGTTGTATCTTTTAGATTTGAAGAGTTCAGAATCGAGATAAACGAAGATATAATGACGACATAGCGAGTTAGGGACTTTGAAACTCAAGAATGACTATTCTTGAGTTGGCCCGTAAAAATCACATACTTGTTATGTTTTTGATTTGAATTGATGTTGTCGATCCATCTCAGGTAGTGGATCTTTGAATATGAGTCGATACGATGTTAATTTAATTGATTCTATGCCAAGGTCGCGGTTAACCTTATTTTCTAGCCCAGAATGGCTACGATAGATGGATATCCATGTCAAGATCATTTATGAATCATGATGGCCTCGAAGTTGTATGAATCAGTTCTTATTCGAAGCGTTAATTGTTCTATTTGTTGAGTCGAGTTTTAAATAGAGTCGATATGATTTATTTAACTCTTTATATATATGTTGGTTATACTGAGAATTGTTTCTCACCGGAGTTTATCCGGCTGTTGTCTTGTTTTGTATGTGTGCATGACAACAGAGAGGGCAGGAGTTGATCATCGACGTCATTGACAGCTGGGAGAGAGTCTAGCACATGAGGACTCGGGTTGTAGATGAGGTCTTGAACTCTAGAAGCATTAAACCTTAGAACTTGTTGGTTTGAAGTATTCTATGGAACTTGAGATAGTTATGCTTTCTATTAACCTTTGAGCGACTTGTTCGATGTAATAAATGCATGTATAAATGCTTGAGACCTTGTTTATATGTAGATGCAAGTTCCAGATCTTTTAAACCATGCCTTGTATTGATTTTGGTGACAAGAATTGATAGTGTATGGTTTTGACAGCAAAAATATTTATGCAGAGTTTTCTGGAATTGGAGGCCGCTCGATCGGCAAAATTTCACCGATCAAGCGAGGCCTGTATTTTGCAAACAGAGTATTTGGATTTTCTTGGCCGCTCGATCGGCAGAAGTTGACCGATCGAGCGAGGCCAAATTATACTCAGACCCGAGAATTGTGATTTCTTAGCCGCTCGATCGGTAAGATTTCACCGATCGAGCGAGGCACTGTTTATTTAAAAAAAAAATTTCCTTGCTTTTGGTTTATTTAATTGATGATTAATGAATGTTTAATTGTCCATTAATTGCCCTAAGATGAGATTAGCAACCCGAGGTCCCCCACAGTTGGATGCGTAAGTCCTGTGTCAGGTCACCATTATGGTTGGACACTTGTACTAGTATCAGGTCACCATTATCCACCGGGTATAGGAGCCATCTCCTGATGCAACGGTGCAGCGTGCTATATACTCTGGGCCCGGTCTATGAGCTAGTTTCTTGACCTGAGTGTCTTGGTACCCAATTCATTTGCATTCATGAGCATATAATAGTGTATACTCATACTCTCGTACCGAGCATGTTAGGCTCACTTCCGGTTGTTTTCGGTTGGCTGGATGCCCTATTTTATGGGGCAGTTGCAGGTAGTTCTCATGGGGACAAAGAGGTTAGGTGGTGACCAAGGCTGGTTAGCAGGGTTGACCAATAGGTTTTGCTTACATGGTATTATTTTTATTCCGCAGTTACTCTGTTTTAGGTTATTGTTTAAATGCATACTTAAGCTTCTGATTAGTAGGTGATCATCGTGCGGGTCACTACAAGAATTTTATAAAGCATAGAGTTTGATATATTGAGTTTTAGAGTTTTTACTTTTTACCATAAATTTTTACTTTTTCACAACAAGAATGATATTTAGAAACAATTTTTGACATTTTTTGGTCATATACAATATATATTGATTTTGATTGCACCTTTCTTAAAACAAGTCGCAAATTGTTTTACAATTGATAGTTACGCTTATATTCTAAACAATTTTGGTAGAAATTAGAGTCTGAGTAACCAAGTTACCTGTTACTCTACTGACATAACCATCCTATTTTTTTAAAAAATACTACCATAACCATTTTACAATTCCCATTTTCAATTAAATCATGTTCAATTTGTATGTAGCATCCGTTCCATTTAAGTTTTGACAACGACCACGTGATCGTGGCTTTGGGGGTAAAAATTTGGTTTGGGTCGATGTTGTGACCCGCTATGTGATCACCGACTAATCAAAAAATTAAGCATACATTTAACTTAAACTAATACTGATCAGAAATTAACAGCAAAAAACCATAAACAAAAAATAAAATATTGTTATTCAACCAAATCGAAATCCAAATGTACCAAGTACATTAAAACCAAATCTTAGACAAAATCCCTGCTGACCATCAATCGCCTAAGCTCTCCTAAACCACCTGCCTCATCCAACCGCAGACCTGCTCCATGGAATAGAGTGTCCACACACATCAAAGTACGGGACGTGGGCATAAAAATCTCAGTACGAGAGTATGAGTATACAGTATTTGTAGGGACCTTGGGTTCTAATCTCGTATTCTTAACATAATTAATATCAATCTGATAAGTAAGCAACATGATTACAAATAATCAATCTGATCAAGTAATCATAAGAATAAATCATTATTTTTTTTTAAAATGAAAGTGAGTGCCTAGCTCGAGCCGCACAATCTTGCGCTCGAGCGAGCGCAACTCTGTTCGAGCCAAAAACAAGCCTCGCTCGAGCGTCAGAATACTGCGCTTGAGCGAGAGCTGCTAGGGCAGAAAATGCTCCATCTGCTTTTTGCTGTCAAAAGGTAAATTCTGATGTGCTTTCAACATGTAAACATCTCCAATCAATTCTGGAGGAATCTAAACATCATAGTTCAAGATAAAACATGAAACTCAACATGTTCTTCCAACGTAATACTCAAAAGATTGCTACATAAGTTCAAGTCTAATAACAACTAGATACAACATGAAATTTAAGTCTAACAAAAGTTTGACAACAATATATTTCTTAACCTGGGTCACCACTTCTAATATTTCAATCTCGAGCTATCTCTGTCAAGTATAACCAGCTTATGCTCAACCTGATGCAATTCACACATACAAACAAAGCAACAGCCGGATAACTCCGGTGAGAATAATCTCATTATGAACAACATGCATATACATCATTTAAGCATATTGAATCTATATGCCATAATAATCTTAAGTCACAAAACATGTAATAACATGTAAATCATAGAAGCATAATCAATTCTTGAATTCTTAAAGCATAACTATTCATCTATGGTAATCTCATACCAAGCATATAAACACATTCACATCTTGAATGACACATAATAGCATGCTAGCATTTATAAACACATATTCTAAATCATATAAATCTCTAGGTTAATGCATAAATGCAATGCATGTTTCAAGGAATAGGCTATCAAGTCTGATGACAATAAATCTTAGTTCTTGGGATCCCGGGGAATAAAATCTCCAACCAACCACCAACTCTCCCAATCGAGGTGGCGTCAAGCATCTTATTTCCCCTAAATTTGGTGCAAATATAGTGAGCTATCTAGCTCTGGAAGCGAATCTAAAATCCATGCCACTCATCTATGGCCCTCCAAACGTCATTTCGCAATCTAGGTCAATCAGCCCTCTATGCTTTTCAAGGTAGGGTTCAAGATGAATCCAACATAATCTTGATGCATTAAATCATGTAATATTGTAAAACATATTGAACATGTAATCACATAATCATTCAAAGCAACAATAACAATTAAATCACATAAGAACACATAAACATTTAAGTATGTGATTTTAGGAACTCGATAATTAAAATGATCTCGAGTTGTTCTTCCCATCTTATTTAATGTATATTCATACATTTGATCTTGTTTCAAACTTCTGAAATTCTTGCAACTCTTTGAACAACAACAAATCTATCAACTCTGCTCAAAATTCTGCTCAAAGTGTAAGTTGCTCAAGTCTTGATTCAACCTCAAGCATTTCAAAATATTAAACTCGAACTCGTCACTTCGACTTCGATAATCTTCAAGTTCAATTATTCTCACTTATTGCAACTTTGATCAACTCTTCAATCTTCTCAATTCTGCTCAATCTCTTCAAGATTGTTCAAGCTCTACCTGATTCAAGCTTTGATTCAATTTCAAACCACTCGATCTCACCGACTCAAAATCGATCTCTTGCAATTCAAATCTGAAATGCATTGATATACAATTCAATATCAGCTTCCAATATCATTTCAATCTTATTATGCTCAAACAATCTAACAACTTGATCACGTGACCAGAATTCAAACCGACGGCGTAACTGTTCGATTTCGATACTTCCAAATGCATTAGCATCATTAATACAACCATTTAAACCAATCCTCATCACCAATTTAGCAGCACAATTTCGAAATATTCAGCCCCCAAAAATCAGAATTCTGACAAATCTTTCAAAAATTGAAAATATGTACAAACGACGATCTTTTCTCGATCCATCTTAGATATGCTATCGTCGAATATACTAGAACACGTATAAACAATTAAATCTAAATTTTAACATCTTAAAATTCAAACAAGGTATAAATTCTTAAAACTTACGTCAAAACGTATCACTCGAAGCCGTGATCGCAAATATACGATCGATTTGAAATTCTACTGAGCGGATTAATTTTTACCGGAGCTTGAAAGGTTGAAAATGGCTAATGAAATCGTTCTTCCTCCTTCTCGGCCACTTTCTGAACTTGGGAATGATATATACACGTGTATACATGCTTTAAACAATATAAATCCCACATGCTTTAAACAATATAAATCCCACTTGCATTTAGTCCCCGAGCTTTTGAAAATTTCAATTTAGTCCCTGCTCGAATTTCATCTTCAAATTAAATCCTTTTCGTATCCAAACTCATAATTTAAATCTTAAATCCCAAAAACATTCAATTCAAATATTTTATTATTTTAATTTAAGAATTCCGGAATTAAAATTTTAATATCCGAAAATCCCCAAATTAAATATTTCCGACCCGAAATTAAAATATCTAATTCAGTAAATTCTCAAATTAATATTTTCTCGTATTCTTAATTTAAATCTCAATTCAAAAATTAATAACTTAATATTTTCGGGCCTTACAGTATTATACGTTTATGTATGCAAATGAATTGAGTACCAAGACACTCAGGTCAAGAAACAATCTCATTGACCGGGCCCAGGGTATATAGCACACTGCGTCTTTGCCTCAGGAGGTGGCTCATATACCCAATGGATAATTGTGACCTGATACTAGTACAAGTGTCCAACCATAATGATTACCTGACACAAGAATTACGTATTCAACCATCCACAAACTCGTAGCGTGAGCGCCCTACTATAGGATACTTCTAAAGTAAAGGCTCAATATGCTCATGTATTCAACATACAGTCATGATATGTGATATGAATTCTTAATGTATGGAAGGCAAACACGACTATATTAAAATCGTACCCTCAATCCAATAACAAAAGAAATCAAGAAATTGCCCAATCTTGAAAACAAATAGAGGTTTTGGATTATTCACCTCTAGTTTACTTGAAACTAGCAACAAACAATCACGAAGAAAAAATAATTGATCACAACGGGACCTTCAGAAAACCTGTTTCTGACAACCCATGAGGATAATCAATCGACAAATGCCACAAAGTTGAAAACTTTGATAAGTTTGATTTTTGAGCAAGAAAAAAGCTTAATAAAAATTCTAGAGAGAATTTTAATTGATCAATATCAAAAATCTGAATTCTATATCAATAATGAATGTTTTTATTGTATTTATAATACAACTACAAATAATAAAAGATATCGCAAAATAACTCAAAAATATATCTAAAGATATGATAATATCTTCCTAAAAGTTTCCTAGTAGGAATAAAAGACTCAAAATAAGAAAATAATGCCAAAAATATCAAAAGTTTTGCACACACACAAACACGCCGAACTATGTGTAAAAACACGAGGCGCAGGCGCGCAAGGATGACGCGCGGGCGCGCATAGTTCTCTGTCCATCAGGCACGGGCGCACATCAGGAAGGCGCGGGCGTGTATGGGCTTCTGTCCATCCTCTTCAAAACTCACACAGATGCGCGCGGGCGCGCATGCCTCTCGGATCCTGTCACCTATTTTTGTGTTTTCTTTGACATTTTCTCTACTCTCTTGACTTCTTTGGACTTCAATAAGATTGTAATATTCCCCAAAGTATTCTTCAGACATTCCAATGCTTCCTTGACAATTCATCATCAACGATTAAAGTGCTTCCTTGAACTTCTTAGCTCGACCTCTCGTAATTGGTCCTCGAGGCATCTCCA